>NW_022204507.1:3308759-3388916 GCF_008831285.2 Nymphaea colorata | reverse complement strand
ATTATTTAAGTCGTGTAACCCTAATCCTTAAGGTGTGAATGAAGACTAAGGGAGAGAGAGAGTCTGGCGCTAGTGGGCACCGGCTCCTCCTCATTCGTGGTTTTTTCCCTCTTGTTGAGGGTTTTCCACGTTACATCGTGATCGTTGTTTCTCTTCCTCTTCTTGTTCGTGTTTCTACATGGTATCAGAGCCGACGAGGTTGAGAAACTTTTAGGGTTGTGAAGTTCCAACCCTAATATCTCTCACCGTTACCATCGCCACCATTGCAGCCGCCGCTGCAGCAGCCACCGCTTCAGCAGCCACCGCCACCGCCGCTGCCACCGCCGCCGCCGCTGCCGCCACCGCCGCTGCCGCCGCCGCCGCTGCTGCCGCTTCCGCCGCTGCTGCCGCCGCTGCCGCCGCTGTACCCAATACCACCGTCGCTGTTTCCGCCGCCGCCGGTGTCACCCTTTGCGCCATCGCCATCGCAGCCACTCTTGCGGCGTCGTTTTTGCGCCGTCACCGTTGTCCCTTGCGCCATTGCCTTTTTGCGCCATCGTCCGAGAGAGAGAAGGAACCGCTTCCGTCGAGCGACATCGACGATCGTTTCCCCCAATCGACATTCCGTTCACTCTTGGGGTTGATTGGGAATCCGGTGAAGATATTACCTCTCTCTCTTTATCGTTCCTTTCTAGATAGAACTTGATTTTTTCTCGTTCTTGTGACTTTATCCAAGGATATTACTGCCCGTTGGTGCTCTCCGTTGTCACCGGTGCCTCTCTTGTTGGACTATCTGTGATTATGGCAGCTTCTTCATCTATAGACGTGATGGCAAATTGCCATATGAGGGAGTGGATCATTGACAGTGGCGCTACTCACCACATGACCAGCGATCCTAAGGTCTTTCATGGGTATAAGCTTTCATCAGGAAAGGATCGTGTTTCCCTTGCCGATGGTTCATCTATCTCTGTGGCTGGAAAAGGGAGTCTCCCACTTTTGAACAAGTTCTTAGTCCACAATGCTCTACATGTTCCTCATATTCCCTTGAATCTCTTGTCGGTTAGCAAGATCACGAAGGAGTTAAATTGCGAACTTATATTTTCCGCTGATCGCTGTGTTATGCAGACTTGGTGACAGGGAAGAGGATTGGGATTGGTCTAGCTTCTGACGGGCTCTATCGTTTACCTATGCGTGCTGCTCAGGCTCTCATGATGGCAGTCAGCCAGCCACGAAGAATAGAGAGGACTCCCTTCAGTTGCTTCTACGTTGGCATGAGCGCCTTGGACACTTGCCTTTTGGCCTTCTTAGACAGTTGTTTCCTGATATATGTTCCAGGTTAGATATGACTATGGTGTCTTGTGATGTCTGTCACCTGGCCAAACATGTTAGGGCTTCATACCCTTTGTCTAGCCATCGGTCTAATGAGGTATTTGCCATGATTCATTCTGATGTGTGGGGGCCTGCAGGGATTCCTTCTTGTCATGGTTTTCAATATTTTATCACCTTTATAGATGATTATTCTCGTAACACTATTGTCTACTTGCTGAAAGACCGTAGTGAAGTTCCTACTGTCATAGAGACTTTCATTGCTTATGTGGAAACTCAATATGGAGCATCTGTTAAGACATTTCGATCTGACAATGCTCGAGAGTATATGTGCCAGTCTGTTGATAGCTTCTTTCAAAAAAGGGAATTGTTCATGAGACTTCCTGTAGTTATACCCCTCCTCAAAATGGAGTTGCTGAACGAAAAAATCGTCAGTTATTGAATATGACTCGGCTCTTCTTTTTCAACGTCATGTTCCAAAAAAGTATTGGGGGATGCTGTACTGACCAGTGCGTATCTTATAAACCGGTTGCCTAGTCGTGTGTTGAATGGGAAGACGCCTCACTCTTGTTACCGGGGAGTCGTGAACCTTTCTCTCTTCCACTCAGAGTTTTTGGTTGTGTTTGCTTTATTCACAATCATAGTCCTCACATTAAAAAGCTTGATCCAAGATCTATTAAGGGCATTTTTTTAGGGTATTCTCCCACTCAAAAAGGGTACAAGTGTCGAGACCCTTCCACTGGTCGGGCCTATGTTACCAAAGATGTCACTTTCCTTGAACATGTTTCCTATTTTGGTGAGAATCCTCTTCAGGGGGAGTACTCTATGTCACAGGAAGAGTATTCTCCGAGTCAGGAAATTCAGTTTACAGATTTTTTGGACTACAGGCGTGACTCCGTTGGTCCATCCAGTGAGGTGCATGAACAGGAGAAAAATGGAGAGTGTTCCACAGAGGCAGAAGAGAAGTGCAATCGTCTATTTGGGCAAGTTTACTCTAGGCGAAAGTTTGTACAGATGAGATGACAGGTGGTGAGAATTCTACTCCCAATCCAATTAGTCCTTCCCTGGATGACCAAGTCGTGAGCAGAAGCAACCTGTTGAAGAAGAGATTCAGACTGTTGCTGCTAGTGAAGAGCTTCCCATCGCCCTGCGAAAGGGTGTCAGGTCATGTACTCAACATCCTATTGGTAACTTTGTTTCATATTCTAGACTGAGCAAGGACTACAAATGCTTTGTATCTTCTCTTTCTTTGACTATGATTCCCAGGAATGTTGCTGAGGCTCAGAGTGATCCTAAGTGGACTTATGCAATGCAAGAAGAGATGGAAGCCTTGCGAAGAAACATGACATGGGAAGTTGTAAAGATTCCTGAGGCGGCTCACTTGGTTGGATCTAAGTGGGTCTACACCGTCAAGTACAAACCAGATGGGAGTGTTGAAAGATACAAAGCTCGTCTTGTGGCCAAGGGTTTAGTCAGAAATATGGGATTGATTATTTGGAGACCTTTGCTCCTGTTGCGAAGATGAAGACTATCAGAGTCATTATCTCTTTAGCTGTGATGAAGGAGTGGAAGATGTACCAACTTGATGTCAAGAACGCATTTCTCAATGGAGACCTTGAAGAGGAAGTATATATGTGTATGCCTCCAGGATATGAGGAACCTGGAAAATGTTGCAAGCTAAGGAAAGCTTTATATGGGCTCAAGCAATCTCCTCGAGCATGGTTTGAACGACTCAGACTTTCATGAGACAATGTGGATACCATCAAGGGAATGGAGATCATACACTCTTTGTGAAGAGAAATGAGCAAAAGGTTACTATTTTGTTCGTATATGTTGACGATATGATTGTCACAGGTGATGATGAAGATGAAATAATGAAGTTAAAGAAACTGTTGGCGATTGAGTTTGATCTTAAGGACCTTGGTAAGTTGAAATACTTTCTTGGCATAGAAATTGCTAGGTCTGGGACTAGCCTTGTGCTAAATCAACGGAAGTACACTCTAGATTTGTTAAAGGAGACTGGGAAACTAGGGTGTAGACCAGCTTCTACTCCTCTAGATGCTGGCCATAAGCTAAGTCTTAGAGACGGGGAGCCACTCTGTGAAGAGGCAAAAAGAAGATATCAATGTCTTGTAGGGAAGTTAATTTATCTTACTCTCACTAGACCTGATATTACCTTTGCTGTGAATGTGATGAACCAGTTCATGCATGCTCCCACGGATGCCCACTTGAAGGCTGTTGACAGGATCTTGTGCTACTTGAAGAGGAATCCAGGCAAAGGTCTCTTATATGTCAAGCAAGACACTCTTGGGATTGAAGGTTATTCAGATGCAGACTGGGCAGGCTGTATTGACACTAGGAGGTCCACCTCTGGCTATTGTATTTATTTGGGAGGGAATCTCATAGTGTGGAGAAGTAAAAGGCAAGATGTTTGTTCGCATTCCAGTGCTGAAGCAGAATACAGAGCTGTTGCTATGGGAGTTTCTGAGCTTTTGTGGCCGAAAGTATTGTTGACTGATATTGGTATAAAGGTTGAAGAACCAATGAAGATGTATTGCGATAACAAGTCCGCAATTAACTTGGCCAACAACCCTGTGCTTCATGACAGAACAAAGCATGTTGAGATTGACCGGCATTTCATTCGAGAGAGAATTGATGCTAAAGAACTTGTACTTCCTTACATGAGATCTGAAGACCAAACAGCTGATGTTCTGATGAAGGCTTTATCTTCGACCTCATTTGAGAGAAATGTATCCAAGTTGGGCATGTTTGATATGTATGCCCAACTTGAGGGGGAGTGTTGAAGTATGTTAGATGGGTCTCGGGACCGGGTTTGGATCCTGATCCGATCCAGCTTGTAGCCCTTGTTGGGCATTATTTAAGTCGTGTAACCCTAATCCTTAAGGTGTGAATGAAAGACTAAGGAGAGAGAGAGTCTGGCGCTAGTGGGCACCGGCTCCTCCTCATTCGTGGTTTTTTTCCCTCTTGTTGAGGGTTTTCCACGTTACATCGTGATCGTTGTTTCTCTTCCTCTTCTTGTTCGTGTTTCTACACTTAGTAACTTGATCTGGTGACACCCAACTAGAAGTTTCTCTTGTTCTCTGCCTTCTTCCTCTGCAATACAATATGCATGATGCCGGTAGGTATGGTCATGAAGGGTTGCATGCAATTGATGTCTAGCAATGTTAAAATGACTTGTACATGACCTAAAAAATCCTTAGACGAACTATAATGGATGCCACCAGGCATGCCATCTATTTGCTCCCCTCCCCTGAATGAGGGTTTGCATGCAATTGATGTCTAGCAAGAGAATGGGATCCGCCTACTGGTACGAGGTCTAACCATGTCTCCCCACCTTTAACATGGATAATTGGACCTAAGACTAAGCATTCTCAAAAGTTGTACAAGTCATTCGATTGATGCATTATATATGTTTGTGCATAAGGGTTTGAAATTTGATTTGAAGTTCATTTGAACTAAATTTTGAACAACCAACGTTTGACATGTTTTAGATAAAATGATATGGATTTTAAACAAGTTATTTGAAAATCTAATTGGTTTTGACAAGTTATTTAGAAATTCAACTTTTTTAGAAATTTGGGCAAATTCTTTTCAATTTTGGCAAAATTGAAAATTGTTCAAAATTGATTCTAGTTGGCACCATTGATTTGATCTAAAAATTTGAGAGTTTAAGTAATTTGGTTGGAAATTATATTTGTAAACTGATGATTTGATTTGTAAATAGTTGAAAATTGGAGTTTTAGTTCATGAACTTGAAGTTAATATGCAATCTTGGATCAAAATTTTGAACTTAGTTTAAAGTAAATTCGAAAATGAATTGACTTAAATAGTTGTTTAGCTTGAAAAAATGGATCAATTGATCAAATTTGAAAATTGGTTTATTAAAAGATAGGAACTTTGAATTGAAATTGTAGAAGTTCTCTTTTTAGAGAAGATTGTAAATTTTTCAAGTAAAGCTTTTTTTTGGAAAAATAGGGATTCCAATGTTTTATAAAAAAATTTATGTCCAAATATATTTTTGGCAAGATTGATAGGATTCTTGTATTCTTTTTCAAACTAAGTGAGATTCCAAATTCTTTGTTGCAATATAGCTCGGTCATGTTTTGTAACTTGAATTGTTCACTTACTTTCTAGAGATGGTGCATGTGTGTGTGAATTAGATAGTGAACACAGGCATGAATTAAGAAAATAAACTATATGCGTGCATACATTCTTCACTCTCACTAACTCTCCATGCATCTACACGTGTTAATTTTTTATACAACATACATGCATTCATGAAATAAAGAGCAAATTTATATTAAATTGGATATGTAGTACAATGTCTAGGCTATACTTGGTATTGGATCAAGTATAACTACTACAATGCAGTCCATAAGCTTGACATAGATAAAATTCTTAAACTTGAAAGTGAAATCTGAAAATTGAATGAAAAATCCCAGTTTTAGAATGGGAAAAACGTGGAAAACCTCCAGTTCCTCATGTTAAAATGATTATAGAACAGACCATGTACTGATTAATGGTTGCAAATTAAGAAATGTCTACTTTGGAGATCTGTCTTCAAAGTAAAATGTAATTTGATAGATTAAATCTTGAAATTGATGAAACATATATACATATTTTGAATATATACATCTATTTTTCCATTAAAGTACATGTTGGAATGCAAAACACATTTTAGAAGCATGTTTACTCCAATTTGGTTTTAAATCTCAAGGCTATGCAAATTAGTATAGTATGTTGAGAGAATTTGACAAAATTTCTTTTGCGGTTTTGTGAATTTTATTTACAGCTTTTGGCTGAATTTTGTGATGTATTAATTTGAAAACCAAACCAATTGCAAAATTGAAAATGTGAAGTCGAAATCATGAATATCAGCCATATTAGAAGCTACTCTCTACATGCTGATTAGGCAAGACTAGGATTCGGTCTAATTTCATAGACATTGACAAATTAGTAGCTTCCTTTGAGCTGAAACAAGTATTTTAGGATCTCAACTTGATGTTCCAAGATTCTTTGAAATATCAAATTCTAGGATTTAAAAATACATATATATACACTCAATCAGCCTGATTTCAAATTTTTAATTCGCTAAATCTTGTAGTTTTGAGCCATCAAGATTCAATTTGGAAGCAATCTCCTTTAGATTAGCTTAAGGATGTGACCCTTAACCTAATCTTGAAAGAATAATAGCCATTTTCATGTGAGATGATAATATATATATATATATACACACACACACATTCGTATATATACATAAATGTTGCTTTTTGAATTAAAAAGATTGACTAAAGGGCCACATAACACATGAACAGTGATAGTTTATGGCTGGGATTTTTACATCAAAGGGTTGAAGGCATGGCTTCTAACCTCCTTGACCACCTCTCTCAAAAGAAACTACAGAAAATTATGAGAAATATAGATTGAAATGGAAGAAGATCAGTGGATCATCTCAATCAATTATTCATTATGTAAGGGTGGATCTCATCTATAATAATGAATCTGTCCCTAATAAGCTTTTGAGAAGGGAAAATGCAGGCATGGAACATTTAAATAAAAATTCTCTCATTTGGTGACTAACTCAACAACCAGAAAAAGGCAGTGGCAGTGGCGTTCTGGGAGTTGTGTCAGAGGTGAGCCTGCACAGGAAGAGCTTGCTGGTGGTGAGGTTTTTGTGGGCGGTGATGGGTAGCTAGCATCCCAGATTCACCAGAAAGCTCATTGGAGTGATGTGTGGGTTGCTGGAAGAGTGGCTCCTCTCATTGGGAGACTCCATCTGTGGGTGGTAGAGATGCTACCATGGATTGATAGCTATGGCAGTGTTTGGATGGGCAGTGGAATTCAGGCAATGGTCACCGGATTTCAAGTGGGGCACTGCCCCCATACAAGTAGTTCAGAACAAGAAACGAGACAATATTAATGCAGGAATAAAGAATTTTATATAAGAGAGAGAACGTAGAGGTGCCATGTTGACATGGGACAATGTGATGCTGATGTGGTGCCAAGGTGGAAGGTGTGGGGGCTAACTGGGTGCTAGGCTCGAGCCTGCACAAAGAAAGGCCAGCTTAAGGAGCTAGCACGCATGGACTGGCTGGGCAGTGCCTTGAGTAAGTGACTGGGAGAGGACACGGCCCTTGGTTTGGTTGGGCCAATAATGGCAACGTAGGTAGTCGATGGCAGAGAGTGTGTGTGTCCTAAGAAGTAGCAGTTTGGGTCAAACCTCGGTGGCATGTTGCTATAGTGGCTGGTCCACGGTGGCCAGCTCAGTCTGAGTCATCCTAGAAGCTGGGCAAATGTGGTAAAAAAAAAAAGGATGAATTTGGATCAGCTGGCATACCCATGCCATGTGGCAATCTCTGGGGTCTGCTAGTGGCATCCTTGGGCACTGGCTGGTCCTACATGGCATTGGGAGGTCGGGCCCTAGCTATTAATTGGCCAGGTTGCCTTTATGCACCCCAACTTCCCTCCCTAGTTGGCAAAGGCGCCAAGGTGGAGGGCATTAATAGTTCCACGCAGAATTTTGGGGTGATGTCTTGTCCACTATGGAGGAGCCAGGAGGTCGACTCTTGAGTGGCCCCATCTAGGCCAAACGGCCATATAGGTGAAGGTAAATTTTCAAATTCATGAGCACGCACATGCACAATCAGTGAACTCTAATACGAAGTGCCAAATATGGAGAGTTAAAACCATGGAGAAACAAACATTTGTTTTCGATCAATGCTTAAATTGAAAGGGGTTGTATGGGATTCTAAATGTAAGTGAACATGAATAAATCACTCTCAATTCTAAGTCCTAATGCACACAACACTATTAAATGGTTCTGAACCAAAGCACTCTACTTAGATGTTTGCATGAATCTATAGCAACTATTTGGATTGACATCTCGCATAGTGTTCAAAATCAACTGTGATATTTTTTGCATATATGTACATTTATGCATTTGGATCTTGGTTTGGGATATGGTTCTGAGATTCAAATCATGATATCCATAGAAATTTAGATGATAGGTATGGCATGGATCTAAGATTCAATCAAGATCTAAATCCATAGAAAGTTTCTACAAAATGGATCTTAAGAGATTTGGATTAGAATTCTAGACAATGTTCGTAGATCTAAGAATGTTGATGTAAACATTGTAATTGATGCTTCAAATACCATAACGTCAAGTATATCTAGCATATAGACTAAGTGCAAAATGACATTATTCAGATAAATTGTTGTTTTACCCTTGGGCATGGGTAAGAGATTTAAAATGAAATGACTTTTTACCCTTGGGTGAAGATTTGGACCATCTATTATGTGTTTGAAATGATTTCAAGTTGGAGCTTTGAGATTTAATAATGACAAACTTGATGACGTTAAGTATATATGACATATAATCCTAGGTTCATATAGAAAATATGGATTAAAAAAAATTGATTGGTTTACTCCTTGTGTAGATTTTGAACTCAAATAAGCATAAATCATGGATTTGACTTTGCTTAAAGCTCTAGGAATCAAAGAAAGCCATAAACTAATGTATATGAGACATATGTCTATGTTTGTGTAGAATAATAGGCTTAAAAGAAAATGACTGTTGTGTCCCTATGTGTAATTCTGATGCTCCGGGTGAGTTTGGCAAATCTGATTAGCCAGCCTATGTGCCTATTTCTAGATTGACTTTAGTTAAAATATTACTAAAAAACCCCCAACATTCTTCTAAAAATTTTCTAAAATTACAAGCTGTGAATGTCATACATATAAAGAGAAACATAGAAGGTTTTCAAAAATTAGGTTATGATCTCATCTTCACTAGTTGAGTTGCGGGCCTTAGATCAGCCATTTACTGGTAAGGATATGTTGAAAGATAGAAAGTTTTGCTCTGAGTTAACTGAATTAAGCTTGATAGATGTTTACAGAGTGTACAAGTATTATGAATGATTCCGGACATTCAATACTGAATTAACTCAAATTGGGTATGAATAACTCAAACCCAAAAACTAAGAAAGATAGATTCATACATGTAAATACGATTTTGGCTCAATTATAGCTCACTCTATTAGGTTGAGGTCAAATTCAGCTTAAATCCAAGAGAGAGAGAGAGAGAGAGAGAGAGAGAGAAAATGAACTTTAGGACCTTCCAAACTAAAATGAACTAAGATGGCTTCATAAATGAACTCAAACCAAACTAAAAGAAGATAGATTTATACATGATAAACATGATCTAGCTTGGTTTCAGCTCACTCCACTAGGTTGAGCTCAAACGCCTTAAAAACAAAAAAGAGAGTGAAGTTCGGACCTTTGGAACAAAATTGAACTCAAACCAAGATGAATAAACTCAAACCAAACTAAGGGAGGATAAATTTATAAACGATAAATATGATTCTAGTTTGGTTTGAGCTAACTCAACTCGGTTGCACTATAACTTAATTCGAACAATGCTAAATAGGGGAGAGAGTGGCCTAGTGGAAATCTGTGAATAACTTTGAAACTCAAATGTGAGCTTGGTAACTCAAAGTAAGTAAAATAATAAATTTTTTCCACTAAAGCAAACCTATCCTGAATTTGGTTAGACTTAATGATATATAATCGAGCTAAAAATTGTAGTTCTCGATTCTGGTAAGCTGACTTATAGGGAAAGCTGACTTAAACTGGTAAAAATGGTTGGTGATATGACTTTAACTACTCGTAGAGACTTGTAGAGCTAAGAATTACCTGATTTATGTTTGTTTTAAATCATTACAAAGATTTCTAAGATTTTCTTACATTAAGGACAAAATGGTCATTTGACATGGTTGCGACAACTTAGGTGATCTAGTCTAGGTATTAGATGTCTAAATAGGGTAAGTTTGACCCTGGTTTTCTATGGTGGGCTCCTACATTTGAAATCATTTTTTTAAAGCTCAGTTCAAAACCTCCATGTATGAGGTAAAATGGTCATTTGGTCATGGTGAAAATTTTTAGAGTTAAAAAGACTTCCTGAGGTGCTTTTGAGGTTCAATTTGTGGGCATGCCAAATTTCACTAAAAGGTTACTCAATTTGCCTTTGGAAAATCACATTTTCAAAAATTGACTAAATTGTATCTGTGGTTGTATAATGGAAAATTTGGCTTTGCATATCTCTCAAAAATCAGCTCAAAGTTACTATGACAATGTCTAATATGAACACTCCATAAGCACTGAAAATCTTCAATGTGTGCTCAATCTAAACAGAATTACTGAATTGAAAGCAAGAATAGTCAGTTCTGCACTTAAGAATCTGATCGTAACTCAATTTGGTCTAACTCACTCGAATGAGTGGAAAATGATGATCATACATGAGGAAATGGGAAAAACAAGGTGTCATTTCTTAAAATGATTGTCCTAACACTAGAATTGAGACTTCAAAAATGGAAATGGAGCTGGAGATAATATGCTTATGCTGAGGAGATCTTATCGTGGGTCTAGTCAAGTCTGCATGTGTTTTGATGGCAAGAAATGATTCAAAAATGAGGGAAATTACCTAGTTCTAGATCATTTCTGACCAAATGTAAGCTAATAAACTTGGTTGGGTGTTTCCATTGACTTATACAAATGAAAATTACCCCAATTGCTTAGTAATACAATTCTCAGGACTTCCATAGTTATTTGCAAAGCCAGAGAAAATGGATACAATGAGTTGATCGGGAGCAAAATGTTCATTTTCAATGTGATGATGACTTGAGTGATATGGGAATGGAGTTAGATACCTATGATGTATGATTTGCTTTGGTGTAGTTCATGGCCCTTATATTTGAAATTCTTTTGGAAGAATCAGTTAAATATCCCATTTAAGAAGGGTAAAATAGTCATTTTTAACCAACTATTAGCACAGTTTGGTTCATGCTATAGAAAGGCTATAAACTAGGACAATTGGTATAACTAAAGGCCTAATTAGACAACACCCAGAGAACCAGTAGTAGGTTCATTTGGGGTGATTCAACAGATGGGAGGCATGATCATGCACTGAGGTTGTTCTCCCTGTGCTTACCTTTACAGGAGGATGGGGCTGGTTTGAAAGTTTGAGTAGCCTAATAATGCTTGGATGTTCTAGTTGACACTCAAGGCCAAGTTAATGGGCTCCTTATGGTGCTACTTGTGTTGACAGAAGTATTTGTGCAACCATAGCCTTTGGTTGCAGGTCTCATGTGGGGATGGGAGGAAATTTCTCATCTTGTCTCTTAGAAAGTGATTAATGTCTGACCAGAACAGTTAGGTTGGGGTCTGCTGTGCTAATTTTTTCAATGTTTGGAACTTCCAACATCTGTGAACTATAAGCAGAAGCTGGTGGGGGTGATTCACTCATAGAATTCTTGGGATGTGGAAGGTTTTTGGGTCTTTGGATTCCTTTAGCCATGAGGAGTGTTCGTTTGGTAACAAATAGAGACACTTTGTTATGGTCTGATTCGGTTGTGAGTAGTCTGAAACTCTGAATTGAGTGTATATACATGAGAGCATTAAAGTGAAGATTGTGAGGATGTGAGGGGAGCCATAGTATATAGAAATGACTCAATGGAGTGCACAAAGTGGACATCGTATATTGCTCTGAAAGGCGGACTCTCACCCAAGATCGCATAGAAAATTTTGAAGTCCCCCTTGCCAATCGGTGTCCTCTTTGTGAGAAGGAAGAGGAATTGATAGCCCATGTGTTCATTCATTGGTCTTTGGCGTGATCCATCAGGAAAGTCATCGGTTGCAAGTTTAATGTAATGGTGAAATTCAAACAGTCTACGATAGTCCTTATGAGTCCTGGTGCTGGGGCATTAAATTTAGCTAGAAGGGGATGGTGTTTATGCTTTCCAAAGGTTATCTGGAAGCTCTGGCTATGAAGGAATAAAGGAGTCCAGATGGGGATGTAGTGCAGAAATATGTTCAATGAAACCTTTGTGGGAAGATTGTTAAACAATTGATGATAAATGCGTGTTGGGGGTTGGCGAGTAAGTAGGAGATTTTGGCTTGGTTGGATTCTGGCATTCATCATGATCCTTAGCCATCATTTGATGGTTTCAGTTGATCATACACTCTGCCTGCAGATGGATTGGAGACTCTCATAAGGTAGGGTACTGGGTGAAAAAGCGTGGATGCGGGGTTTTTGATTCTGGAGTTGTTATATCCCAGTCAGACTATGTTAGGGTGCCAAGGAGATCTAAGTTGGAATTCTTTGTAGCCTACCATGATTTGGGGGTTGGCATTTCAGCAGCTCCCATAGGCTGAAGGAATGCATGGTTTCACTGCATGAAAGAGGTTGATTAAGTGCCTCATGGATCTGGGCATCATGTTCTTTCAAGGAAGATTTTTGTTCTGGTGCATTGCATCCTGCGTTTGAGGTAGTGAAAGTCTCGCATCGCGCATTGATTTGCATTCTTCTGTTGAATGGTCGACTCCTTAAAGGTGTCCATGTTGGTTATTTTTTCTGTACATTCTTTTAATTCTGTTGAACAAATTGAGAGACTGCTCTCCCAGCCGTTTATTAAGCAAAGCAATTTTGAGCTCATATTTGAATCTAGGTTCCATTTGATAGTTTCAGATCTAAGAATCCGGAGTTGATTTTTAATACTTGGATCTTAGATCCAAGGATTTAAAAATGTGGTTTCAGTATGGGTGAACATGAAACGCTCGCCTTCTATATTGCACAACTCGAGCTCGAATCAAGTTATATAATGTCAACTCGAGCTCGGCTCAATCAAGCGTGTCAGAGCTGAGCTCATTTAACTAGTATATAAGTGTGTCGTTTATATGCTATGGCAAAATGTGGCAGCAAGCATGCTGCTGCTATGGAAGAGATGAAGCAGAGTATATGCAGAAAAAGAGAAATCATATGAGATATTTGGATTTTAAGTTTTGGGTTTTCAAGGAACTCTCGCTCATGCTCAGCGCTGAATGAAGGTTTCAGATCGCTTGCTGGAACGAGGGCTTCATGAACCTGAAAGCCCTCGCTCCAGCCACCCTTTGCTGGCGAGGGTTTCTGATTAATCTGAAACCCCTTGCTGTGTGAGGTTTTCAGATTGATTTCAAACCCTTTGCTTTGCTGAGCAAGGGTTTCAACCCTCACTCGTTCCGAACGCGGGTGTTTTGAAACCCTCGCTTGTTGGAGCAAGGTTTTGAAGAAAGAAACCCTTGCTCCAGCGAATGAGGGTTTTAATTCCGAAGCTCCAGTGAATGAGGGTTTCATCCCTCACTCGCTGCGAGCGAAGGTGTTCTGAAACCACGTTTGTTGGGCAAGGGTTTTGAAGAAACCCTGCTCCAATGAGCGACCCTCGACTTAGAGTTAGAGAGAGGGAGAGGGAGAGAGAGGTGTACCTTGACAGGCTTTGCAGCAGCAAATGAGAAGGGCAATGGTGGTATTGGGTATTTGGATGAGATGCTTTTCATTTGGATGAGGCATTGAAGAAGAAAGAGAAGGAGAGAACCACGGGATGGCATGAAACGTGAAATGGAAAAAACAGAATAACTACTACTTTTGCTCGAGGTGAGTCGAGCTTAAAATATTCGAGTTCAATGAATTTGAACTCGGCTTGACTAAAAAAAGAGTTGAAAAATGAGCTCGAGTTTGGCTCGTTCGTTAAAATAGTTGGCTCAAACTCGATTTTGAGTCGAGGTTTAACGAGCTGTGCTCAGCTTTGTTCACCCTCTATAAACCGTGTTTGGTAATGCAAAGCTTGCATCCTCGTCCTCTCTTCTCTCTCGGCCCTGACCATGGCAGTGTCATTTTTTTTTCCCGATCTCCTGTCATCATAAGCAAAGGGCATCTTCTATGGCTGAGCTCTCTCTTTTCAGTGGTGGTGGCTGTTTTTTTTTTTTTACTGATCTCCTCTTCATCATCACAGAGGAAGGGCATCTTTTGTGGGTGAGTTCTCTCTTTTCAAGTGTCTGCAGATATACTCGGAGATGGTCAGGCAAGTCATCTCCCTCCCTCTCCCCCTCTCCCTCCCTCCCTCCTCTATCCCTCTCCCTCTCCCCCCCTCTATACCTCTCCCTCCCTCCCTCTCCTTCTCTCCCTCTCTGTCTGAAATCATCAACAGTGCCGATGGTTTTTATTCTTGAAATCCTCAGGCTCATCAAAAGTGTGAAGTTCCCTGCACTTAGGAGTGTTAAAGGTAGTGTCTAAAGAGGGATTGGAGCTCTCATCTCCATCGACTGAGCTTCAACATCTTTCTCCCTCTCAAAAAGCTATTTCTGAAACCATTGCATTGCCAACAGTTTATTTTCGTAGTGTTCTTTGGTGGAGAGAAAGGGCCATGGACAGTCGATAGTTACAATTGCTTTTTGAAAGATTTTGAGAATCATATCTTCTAGTTGGTTTTAGGTGGAGAGAAAGGGCCATGGTAGGAGATGGGTCGATAATGTGAGATCCGCGCAAGTGATCAGATGGGGGTGGCTCGATTTCTAATCCTGGATTTCACTCCACATAGATTTGAAATTTGTGGATTAGAGATGCACGGTTTGTTTTGTCGTGGATCTTCTGAGTAGATCCAACCATGGCCGAATCTCGTCTCAATCATCATTTGTCTGGCTGAGTGCTATGAAACAAGTCCGCGGTAGTTCAAAACTATCCAAAATCACCTACTCGATTGACAGGCATAGCTTTAGTAGCTGCTTTATCTCCTGAAGTCGTGTGGACCAGAAATTAATTAACAAATAGGAAGCAAGACCTTCCGACCCAACAGACCAATGAGACTATCCAATCCAATGGCTTTGCGGGACGCTCATGCTGGACGCCTGACTTAACTAGAGCTCGACTTGAGCAGTAGCTCATGCAGGAAAGTTCGACACCTCTCGTGCTTGACTCCATCCAGAAGTTCTCGCGAAGAGAAGAAAATGCTGCCCTCTGTCTTTGACCACTTTGCGAAACAGAAAACCCCTCTAACCGGCCCGCCCTTCCACGAAAACTTTCTTGAATCTATGTCTTCAAAGCCTTTGTTTCGGAAGCCAAGCATTGGGAACCCCAATTTTGATCTTCGGAGAACGGGAGCTATGGAGAGGTTCCAATGCAATGTTTGTTGTTTCAAGCTCTTCATCGAAGTTTCCGTCGATACATCTTCTCTGCCAAAAGGACCTTTCTCTGACACAGGTCTCCGGTTGAGCACGTGGAATCCACTCACCATCTTTTTCCATTCGTGGAAGAGACCTGAAAACTGTTCGGTCATTTTCGCTCGGTCCTCTCGTAGCCTTGTAGCATTGGAAAGTACTGGGTAAACTAGTGCTTCTTCAACCAGATCTAGGGCTGGATACCAATAATTGTATGTCACTAGTACTTTTGAAAGACAAAACAAAATAGCAATTTTTAGGAATTCGGGCCAGCACGAGTGATCCTCGAGTCTGTGGTTACCTCCGAACGAAGGGGCTTGAGTTCCCGAAGTCTCATGTTCTATCTTTTTCTTTTGGCAAGGTGGTGCGTGCTATCTGCTCGGGAACAGCTATGTGATAGGTACAGGAAAGCCGGTCATCCAAGCTGCAAGGGAGGGATGATTTGGTAGGCCCTTCCGCCAGTTCTCCATACCAGCTTCTTCTACATATACGCAGTTGAAGCACCTCAAGGCTCCGAGATCCAAAGTAATCAAACACAGCCTAAGGTTTCTCATGTGGATCTAATTTGAACTAAATTCCTTCTATTTTGAACAAAGTTTTGACTATGAAAATGTGATGCAATTCTTGATTCATGGTAATTGGCTTCCGCACCTTTTTATAGTAATAACACAAACTTATTTGTAGATTCTTTGTTGGGGTCTTCTTTTGTTACGATTTCAAATTAATACATCTTATTGCAATTTATCTAAGGACTGTGTTTTTTAATTTAAATGGCAAAATGAAGGCAGGAAGTAAAATTCCTATTTTAAAAAGTGAAATGTTAGCTGAAGTCATAAAAAGTAATTTTGTGATATGAGGATCATATTAAAACAAAGAAATCAGCTTGGCTCCCCATATTAGTGGATGTTGGATTGAAATCCGTATTTGATAGTTTTTATGAAAAGCATGTTATTTAAAAAATATGATGTGGTCCACTTTTAAAATTATAGAAAAGGTAGGCTTGGAAATGAATTTTTTTGGAATTTATTGAAAGCACCAAAAACTTTTTTCTTTGAAAATGCTTTGCTTTAGTTTTTTGTCAAATGCAATAAATGAACGTGTTTGACACATAATTACCGACAAACATTTGATCAGAGAATATCTTTTAATAAACAGGCAACGGCAAAATTATTTAGGAGAAATTAAATGGTGTTTTCCAAATTCTCCGTCTTTTTACAGAATGTGATGGTGTTGGCATACTTAACACATTTTTTTCACTTTGAATCAATTCATTTTTTAGAAATAAAATTACGAATCATTTTAATTCCATATTTTTAATTTTCCTTTTTTTGATGATCCACTAAGTTATTTATCATTGATTTTCTTTGTTCTACTTTGAAACGATTAAAATTTTAAACTATGTAAAATACATTTTGTAAAAAGTATATTTCTATCACTTGACATGATAAATTTAGGTCGAAGAACGTGGGTCAGTGTTATTAATTATTAATATCGTTCCACATCAGCGGATGTGTGTTGAATCAGCCATCTTGCCAATACGATGCAAGGCTAATAATTATCATGTTTCTTCTTTTTGTCATATTTAAAATCAATGAAATTAGTTTGAATTATTCTTTAATTCAAGAATTTTAAAAATAAGGTGACGACGATACGTCCCATGTATTCAAAGGAACACCATCCATGGAAAACGATTGGATATTTCAACACATGGAGCATAGGTATGGTTACCTGTATCTACCTCTAGCTACCCATTTTTATATGGATTTGGTATTTACTGATGAAGTCAAAGTAACAATGAACCCAATAAATTGTGAGCATTATATTTGGCCTTGGGGGAAGAATAACAGCTATAAAAATCCTGCTCTGGCCAATACTGACAAAAGCACTAAGCTAAACTTTACCCAATGGCCTATACATATGTCATTGATAATTTCCATATTGCACTTTCCATCCTTCAAGGCTACAGTAAAAGAAGAATGAAGACATTCTTACCTCAATAATTTGCAAGGAAGAAAATCCAAACATGTTAAGTCCATCAAGACTTCCCAGGAGTTGCAATGGTGGCAGGTTCTGCACTTCGAGCCTTGTAACTTTTCTATTTCTACATTAAGCCTCTGACACACCAAGTCCCAGCACTTTCTAGGAGAAGCATGCATAAAGACTTCAGTTGGATTGTCCTCAACTGTAACCTGTCATATTACATTCACAGGTATATAAATTTCAAGAACGACCACCAACAGTAATCAAAATAATGTTTCCTAAATAGGGTTATGGCAGTCAAAATATAGGACATGGAACTTGAGAAAGGAAGGAAAATCTTGATGAAAATCAGAGGCCTAATTAATCAGACAAATACATTCAGATTCAAGCTTCCATTGGTCTAGCCAAAAAGAGCGGGTTCTATCCAAACTTGGTATAATTAATGAAGGGATAAGGTTTACCTAGCAAAATTATTTATAGAATCATGGGCAGTTGGATAAATACAGAGCTGCTACTTTGAATAGTTACTCCCAATTCCAAACCTGAATACAGATTCAATAGCTTGGATGAGTCTGTGAACATGTCAAGCATTGTAACCAAGCTGGTATATGGTGCTCTCATTGTGAACATAGAAAAAGTGGTTCCCATAGATAACTCCATTAAAGGTTAAGAAGACAATGTCCACCATTTCCTTAGTGATAAGCCTTAAAAATGTGATGCCTTAATTATTTTAGCAATCAAATAAGTTGCCAGCTTACCTTAAACATGAGCCCAAGCAGTCCAACATCAAATACTTTCGAGGTATAGCTACAAATTTGTGTTGGATCAAGTATATCAAAGAACATGACACAACTCTTATATCCTACAGAAAGTTGGCAACAGTGACCCTTTATCATCAACATATATTAACTCAAAAGGTGAACCAAGGACATCATTGGAGCACAAGAAAAACATAAGCATACCTTTAGGAAATATGGCTTCCTTACTGCACCATAGCTTTCGAGGAACAATAGAGCCAATTTCTATTGGCACAGGTTCATGCAATGACTTTTTCAATATGAAAGGTACAGGTATCCGATCCAGAGGCTGGACATACAGCCACAGTTGAATTGGATTTGTTTTCATTCATTATAGTACATGTGCATGAAGTAGTTTCTTTGATATGCACTTTATCTAATGATTCACAAGAAGATGGATTCAAAAGCTGCAGATTGACTCCAAAGAGTTTTTTTGCTTTACAACATGCACCTTCTCAAAGACTGCCATCTATAAGAAGTGAACTGGTTTTGCATTCATTGAAACATGCTCCCAGCATGGACTATCCTCCTCTCGGGAATAAGCTATATCGATGGTTTTACGATGCTCTTTCAATTTAATGAATATTTCAGCACTCAACCTTTTTCCCCTTTAGTGTTAGATACATCGCTCTCAGGTGCAGACAAGCATTTTATGCTTAAATAGCCATTGAGGTATATATCCTCAGACAACGAAAGCTGCTTTTCATTGACCTTATATCTACGCCTACTTCTATCACTCTCTGCATTAGATGAACTGTTGCTTTGCAATTTCTGCTGTTTCTGGTCGTGATCAACATTCTTATCCTCCTCTCCAGAATACATGATCCATCTGGAGTGCTCCTTTTATGCTTTAAAAGAGGTCCTTCCCTACCTAGATCGGGAAATTTTTGCATGCATTAACCTTAGTCCCTGAACCTGAAGAAGTGTCATCCTTAATGTGTGAAAGCATTCCAAGATTCAACTCTTGATGACCGAAACCAATCTGAAATAACTTATCAGAGTTGGTGGTTGATGGAAATTCCAAAGAATTCATAATGTGTAGTTTGTTGACAAGATATGAAGCCATGTGGCTATTTTCTACTGAAATTGATTGAAAGGCTCTTGAAGTATCACAACCATTTTCCTCAGATTTGCATGCTTCGTTCATGTCAAGGACTTTTGGACTCTTTGCACTAGAAGTTGATCCTTCCTTTGAAGGATATTTCAGTGCATTGATTTCTGTTTTCCACTTCTGAAGAAAGGCCATCAGTTGCAATTGAGTCAACTGAATGCTCACCCAAGAAGTCCAACTTCAGGCTCTAACTTACCTGCAATCTTTGATTGTGTGGTGGCAAGAGTTCCAAAGCATGTTTCCCCTGATTTGGTGAAACTACTGCAACTTGTTTCTGGCTTCAAACAAGATGAGTTCTCGGGTGTTGTCATGGATAAACCATCAATGGACAACTTTCCAGTTGCCCAATCGTACAGAGCGGTCAGATTTCCTTCTAAAGCTTTTACAAGGGTATGCAATTCATCCAAATCGTAATGGAAGAGGAAATATCTTTTCTTGGACCATATTAGTAGAGTAGCTTCGCATGATCTAAGCATGAGAAGCGGTTCCATGAACATTCACAACCAATCGCTGAGAGATGTGAATCACAAAAGCATAAAAAGCATTCTTGATCATCAGTCAAATCAAAGTTTGCATGCATTCTTCTGGCTTCAAAAGGTTTAGGAAGTTTCTCTCTCCTCATTTGCTCCATCTGTACCCGTGCCTAAAAGAGTAATAACAAAAAATGTTACAACTTACAATGATGAATGAGTAACTTCATGTAGCTAAAATATGTAATGCATAAACACATGATTACTTTAACTGCTTTTGTAAGAATTTCATCCTTCCTGCATGCACTTCCCATCTCAGCCTTTCTTTGTTGCATTCCGTGAGTAGCAGCAGCCTCCAAGGAGCCCTAACTGCTCTGTTAGCGGCACGAGTAGCAATTTATCATGTGATATCGATGTTTTACGGCACTATTCACAGTAAGTTCCACTACGCTTTGCCCATGTGGCAACCAATAATTGGAGCAATATTGACTGCCTTAGTACAGTTGAAACCACAGTTAAATCCTGAATGGTATGCCCTAGGGAAAGTAAGAACAAACTCACCAGCATGCTGAACAGTAAGATAAATGGAGACCCCTTCAGATTTTAAAACTGATGGCGACAGTTGTGTGAACTAGCAAATGAGTTGTTAAAGATTAATGTTCAACCGAAAGCAAAAATAATAAGCTTGAAAGCAGATTGAACCACTACAAAATGATCGATACCTCTTGGATTGTGAAGTATGTGCATTATCAAAACCTAAAAATGATAATCAACAGAACCAACTTCAGCTGGATTTATCCAAATGTAGACCAAATAAAAAAAAAGGTCACAAAATTCTATAGAAAAAGTATAAAGCAGAGCTAATTCTAAGCTTAACTTTGACATTAAAAAATGAAAAAAGAAAAACAAATAGGGGTTATCTTCTGTTCAACTTTGTTGTGCACAAAAATTAAATAAAATCATGTAGTGGGAAGAAAATGACAATAAGTTCAAACTTTAGCAAGCCAACCAACTTATTTTGCTAAAAGCAAAAGGGCCATAAAAATATTTACAATGTCCATCTTGCTACTACTTGTAATAATCATGTCATTGACATATATAAAAGAAGAATGACTATACCTAAAAAAGTAATCTTAGCAAAATAGAGTTGTATCAGAATAACAAAGTTTAAAATTTATCTTAGCAAAATATAGTTGTATCAGAATAACAAGATTTTAAAATTTAGAGATGTAACAAATAACTTAAATTTATTAAAGGAAAACATAGGAGTTCACATTACACTATAAAACTTTCCTCAGGTGAAGAATCTTACCATAGAATGTTTTTCCCGAAGAGGGAGATTCATATAAACTTCTACATTTAATTCTTATTAAAAAAGCAATTCTAACGTCAATTTGGTATATGTCCCAACCTTTAATAGAAATTTACAAGAACCCTAATTAATGTCATCTTAGTGATGGAGAGAAGTTCTGAGTAGTCTATGACTCATCATATTATTGATTATTACCCAGGCAAGTTCATTCTAAGACTCATAGGATAAAATGAGATAGCAGTCAGGCATGTCCCATGCTGAGAAGAAAATGATTGATATGATGTAGTTAGCAAGCTGCCTATAGGTGTACTAGACCTTTTTTTAACTCAATGGTCTTTTCAGGTCGGCTGTTGACATCTTTACTAGCTTCTTGACTTCCTGTGTAATAGATAATGACCTAAGGGGAATTAAGGTCAGTGGATTTATTACAGATGGTTGTTTAGTTCAAGAGTATAAAGACTAGGCATATCAGATTGTACATCTATCATCATAATTCTCAGCTAAAGCATCTTCTTTGTAAAGAAATACATATTCATTGTCTTCTTTAGGAACATCATCATAAATTTTTCCCTTACCAAGAAAACTATCATTAAGAAACATATACTTTGCTATTCTAGGGATAACAACAACTATATCTGTTTGATTTAGGTATACCCAAGTAAAACACAAGGATTTTATAAACATCAAATAAAAATGCTCAAAGAGTTTGCATTATGTGCTTGTGTTTTACTTCTACAGGCCCATTTTGTTGAGTACAACCATGTGTTTCTTGTGAACAATTTCTTCAAATTTAAGGTAATTTTCAATTGACCTAAGATGAATTGTCCTCTAAAATAAGTTCTAAAAATTTCAGATTTTTCTCAAACTGAGTTTTAAAAAGTTTTGTGAAAATATTTGAAGAAACAAAGAAAGTCATTTCATCCTACAACTTAGTGAAAGAAGAAAGTATCACATGTTGTCACCATGACCTTGTTTAGTGGCATGAATTTTCCACTCAAACTGACGTCGGTAGACAATACCTTTCTTGTACTTGTTCACTAAGGAAAAATTCATGCTTTAACAACAATTGAAAATACCTGTGATATTCCTCGGATTATTCACAAGCAATATTCAAGCTCTCATTTTGCAACCTTAGCCGGGGTTTATATAGGTGAATCCATAGATTGTCATCATTGAGGACAAACAAAAAATAATAAAATAATGCTTCGAATCAAAGTTCAAAGAGTCACTTTTTCTTTTCTGAATTTTAGTTCCTTCAAATAATAAAAGAATGCTGTTGTCATTTATTGGCTCATTAATAGTTTATATAGCACTCCACATGTTTGCATTTTGGAAGGACTTAAGAATAGTTTCATAACAAGTTTTTGCCAACACTTAGAAGTTTAGATACTCATGGGTCATTATCAACCAATTAGTAGTGTATATTTCCCCTACATCTGAGCTTATACAACTAAGAGGAAAAAAAAGGTATACCACTTAATATGTGCAGATCAAACCCAATGGACGTTACAAAATTATGCTAGTTGTTTATAACATCATAACTATGAGCTTCAAACATTTATGACTATTTGGAACATACCCTCCATGGCAGTAGTAAATGGGCAGCAAAACTGTTACAAGACAAGATCAAATAGGCCCCTCTTCAGCTGCACCAAGGTTTTCATCCGAATTTGCTGCTATGCTCTCATAAAAGAGGGTGGCTTTTCAGTTTTTGTAGTCCTGTTTCAATGCCTCATTTATATTTATGTTAATTCTTTACCAATGCAAAAATAGTAATTTCTTTCTCATGACAAATTTGACCAGGCATCACAAAATTAGGCCATAAGTCCTAACTGAAAATGCAAGATAATCAGAATTATATAAAAAAATCTAAGCAATATTTGGAGCTAGGAGAAGATAGGAGAATAAAACCTAAAAAACATACAATTTGAAGTAAATACTAAGAAGTACAATAGGCAGTCCCAAATATAATTAAACAGATAAAATATTTAGCAACCAACTTGAGAATAGGTGACCATTGGCATGGAAGGCCCAAGCTTGAGCATCTTAATAGCAAAAATACAAAGAAATAACATTTGAAAGGAAATAACTCCAGATTTTCATGTTATGTAAATGTTATGGATGATCAAGTAAGCATAATCCCATGAATTAAATAAAATGGTGATCCAGTTTATACATGTTTTTTATATTTTTTTTCCTCTTTCATTCAGGATCATTATATGAATCTTTGAACTCCCAGTGAAAAATCTCATTTTATTTATATATTCCATTCACTTAATGTCATGAAGCATCCGTAATGAAATATGATATGGAAAACTCAGGAAATGAGACAGAAAAATCAATTTCTTCTTTTTAGCTTATCAGACAGGAAATGCGAAAGGGAGTAAAACACAAGGGAAAAAGTGTTGTCTGAGTGCGAGTGCACTAAAAAAAACTAAAATAAAACATTCACATTCACTTATTATTCAAAACTTCATTTAAAGAGAAATATCCATCTCAATTCAACATTAGCTGTCTTGTTAAACTAGTTAGAAGCTAGCATAACATAAATCCAGTATAATACATAAATGAACTTACCTGAGGCCAATCTCCAATTGAAATGTTAAAAAAAATAAAAATAAATTAAGAAGGAGAAAGTGAAGCACGACACAGAGAAGTACTTGATCTGTAGAAAATCAATTAATTTTAGGACGAAAGTGACTATAAGAGGCAATAAAAGAAAAAGCTTCAGATCGTAACAAGGGACTCATTGTTCATCTTTCAAAAGGGAGGAGCAACCATAAAACTCCCCATTGGCTCCTTCACATGTAAATTTCCGCATACATATTTCCTTATCCAACTTATCTCTAGAAGAATCCAATCCCAGGGGACCCAGTCACACAATTGCTTATATTATCGTAGAAGTTGGGGAAGGCTCAAACTAATAACGAAGCAACAAAATGAAATGCACGGGCACTTCATAAATGCAATGAAATAGTTTAGAACTTAACACACTACCTTGTCCATAACACAAAAGTATTCTTCTTGACTGTTATATATGTTGGCATATTTAACATTGGCTTACATATACAAGAAGAGAGATTAAGTTGGGGCCTATACATGAGAGGGAGAGAGAGGGAGGGAGCGAAGGGCTTCAATATCCCTTGTGCATATCCTTCATCATTTTCTGTACAGCCATTCGAGTTTCTCTTAGTCCAACATGAATCCATTTGGTTGTCGTTATGAAATTTATGTTTTTTCTTGTGAAGAACACATTTTAAATTGATTTTTCTTGATGTTTTGATCTAGTTCGAGATGCGTGAAAGTTTGATTTCAAATTGAAATTTCTTCTTGCCTTCTTAGTTGTAGTTTAGTATAGTGGGGACGTGGTTTAGAGTAGTGCTCATGGTTCAGAATGCATGCTTGTTTGAGTCCTAGTTAAAGTAGTTGTAGTTTGATTGTTAATTGTCGTGTTCTCTTCATTGAGCTTGTGATTCTATTTAAATGCATGTATGTTAGTTGCACATGTCATGGCTATACTAGGTATATAAGGATGTATGTGTACACTGGAGTTGCATAGTCATCTATATTTGCTGCTACTCCTCCTACATCCGTATCTTCACTTTGTTTTCTTTCTCATTCAAGCCTCTTATTTATTGAAAAGGCTAGCCCCTTTCTCTTTTGAGTGCCTGGGACACTTGAATATGCTTTTTTTTGTGGAGGAGACTCTACCTGCCTTCATAATTATTGATGGTGCAGTAGAACAAGGAGGCAATAGGATTATCTCTAAAGATTTAATCACTGATTCTGCATGCATTGTATTTTCTCATTAAAATTGGTATCCAATTGAAGGGGGTTGTGAAGAAAGGGATTATGGCATTTTTATCACCTCTTCCTATGCATCAATGTATAGTGCCATTTTTTAGTTGAAAGTTCATCTACAAGACAACATGAGCCATTAATCAGTATTTGTGTGACATAATGATGATATCATGCAGAAAACCATGCATCCATGCATGCATGGTGGTGAAGAAAGGTGCGTGGAGGTCTGGCGAGACTTCGATTGTGTGATGATGTTGTCACCCCTTTCATGTCTTGTTTCAAGCATGCATGTCAAGGAGAATTTTTTATTAGCATGTAATATTATTTTCTGCAAATAGTTGAACAATCAATAGGATTGACAATTCAACACCTTGTGTCAGCATTATCAGCATCTTGGACTGTTAGCAAATCTTGGACTCCAAGCGATTTGGCAATTTTGAAGATTGAGGTGCCTGATATTTAACTGCATTTTGAGTACTATGTTGCAGACAGAAAAATATGGAAGGAGAGAACGAGCAGTGCATCACTCTGGTCATCCATCTGAAGTGATACATAGTCAACGAGAGGTGGGTGCTTTCAGTTTCTTGTCGGTGGACTTCATTCATGGTTATGTTCATATCAACTATGGAGTGCTTTTTTTCTCCGATGTACAACCCGAGAAAGACTAAGAAAACTAAGACGTCCAGTAGAACTCTTTCAATGCGGAACTCTTTCAATGCTCCTGTTGGGGCTTCAGTACATTAATTGGTCAGTTTAATTTTACTGTACATATCGATGTTTTAAATGAAGCAGACCGGTCCGGTGCATATTAGTTACCAATTGGGGCCTTCATTTTCTATTTTCTGGTCACGTAATAAGGCCTCCTTCTGTTCCTCACACGTTTTAAACCATAGCCAAAGCATCATGACAAATATTTGATTGACCAGATTAATATATATAACGTGAATCCAAATGCAATTTTTCCTTTAGAAAATGCAAGAGCTCTTTCTAAAGGCTAACTATTTTCTTAATGCCAAACACCAACGAGCAAAGGCATCCTGTTGGTGGACATTGAAACTGGGTGCATCTAAGGTAAGAAACAAGTCCTCAGTGGCTACAAGATATGAAAAGTTTGCATCCTATGATATTGGAAATTAATAATGGTTTGAAAATATACCAACCCTTTACCGCAGACTGTAGTTGGTATTTCATGCATGAGGGAGAAATTGGAATATGACAATTTGCAGAGATTAACTAGTATAGGAGTGCCTCCTCACACGCTATCGCAGATCAATTAGCTTACGGAAATGCGGTTCGTTCAAGAAACTGGGATGTCACAGAAATTCTTGAGCTTTTCCCAAAGCTGAAGCTGTTATTTCATGGATGGGGATGAAATCGGAAATAATGGTATGAGGGAAGTTAGTAAACGCAGGTTCAGTGCAAAGACACTGCGAATAGCATATATACCGTTATTTTGTGATCATAATCCATTCACGTGTTTCAAAATTATCAACATCATGAGGAGACCTACCTGACTTGGTGATGATAAAGAGAATGCGTGGAAAAGGAGAGATGGGAGAGGCCACATGAGAGAAAGGCCGACAAGAGGAAGTGTCTTGGAATCTAAACCTCAAGCAGGAAGTGGAAGTGGGAAAGATTAATTGCAATGGCAGATATGCTGAAGATGTCTTTTATTGTGGTTGACATATAGGACAAACTGCTCAAATATGCAGTAATATGCTTAATCATAGTATAACTTATGTACGTTGTGCCCCCAAATGAAGGTGCGCTTGGAAACGACTTAGAAAAACACTTCAGTATTTTATTCATGTTATAATTCAATGACAATGCAGATATAAGTGTATATGTAGATCTACTATGATAAGATGACATCGTTCTCAAGATAATACATCAAATGCAGTAAAAGGACTGATGATCATGCTGAAGCCGTAGTGTTTATCAAGCATATCATGAGGTTGATCATGATGGTAAGCGTTAGTTGATTAAATATGAAGCGCAAAAGATAGAGATGAACATTTTGGGTGAGAGAGAGAAAGTGTGTCTGTTCGAAAAGGAACTTAATTAAACCACCAGGGCCTTAGTGAGAGAGAGATACTGATTTAGTCCTGTATCGAAGCAACAGGTGGGGATGGTGAGAGAATCTAATTACAAAACAACAAGAGCTGCAAACTTATATCACAGTTGACTGGTTGGACAAGATCTAGACTAGGATTAAACCTGGACCAGATTGGACCATTAATCTTATGTTGGATATTCAAAATCCAAATTCTAGATTTGGATGTGGAGTGTGTCTATAAGTTCTTTCATTCATATATACATATATATTTGGATTTCAAATAAAAAGTTAGATTTGAATATGATATATAAGTTCTTTCATTCATATTCAAATCTGTTTTTATATCCGAATATATGAATATCCAAAAATCAAATATGATAATGTGTGATTCAAATCCAATCATTGGTATTGACATCCCAGTTATCTTTTGAAGTGACTTTCCTTAGCCCTCAAGCAACCCATCGATGTGGCATTAATTAGAGCCTTGATTTTGGCTGAATATCTGAAAATATAGGCCCCAAATTGTAAATAATAATTACCACTAGATCGGTGCCCTTTAAAACACATGGAATTTTTTATCCTTATAAAATTCTTGTCTGGAGTTGAAACTTCACTTGAAAAGCTCGATTCGATGGCGCACCTTCTACCATCAGCCAGGCACCCCATGCATTGTTCCTCCATGTTGATTGCTTCCTCCCAAAGTTTTCTCTTTCTCTCATTGTGAACTGCTTCTTTCTGAAAGCTTCTCATTTAATTTGTCCAAAAGTTGAAGGGGGTGTGATGCCTTCACGAAGCAGCATGGCTAAGCTGAACGTGGTGGTTGGTCTTGCTCTTCTCAACACGTCTGTTTTCCTAGCCCACTCCCTTTCCCATGTCTTCTACATGATCTTAACTGCAGTGGGAGATATAGTCTCCACAAGTTCTTGAAGTGATTCAATATGCGGATATGTAAACCAGTTGATACTCTCATGAGTAAATATCAATGAAATATTGTATAGGTTTATTGAAAAGTTGTTAAACGGATCATGTGGCACTTAAAAGACATTGAAAATTTCGCACTATCCTGTCATGGCGGTGAGTTGTGGCTTAGGGGTTACACAAATGTAGATTGGGTTGTTACCCTAATGAATGTAAGCCTATGTCTAAATATGAATTTTTGCTCAATCGTAGTGTGATACTGTGTAGAAAAACCAAACTGTGTAGCTTATCTACCATGAAAGCTGAACTGTAACTAGGTCCATGACATTACAAGAGGGTTTTGGTTGATGAGATTTTTCAAACATCTTGACATTGTCTTGAAAGTATGTGCTCCAATTGACGTTTACAGTGATAATCAGGCTGCAATTGCTTTTGCCAAGAATCTCAAATTTCATTTTAAAACTAAACATATAGATACACATGGGAAATACTTGCCGGATGTACTATAGGACGAAAAAAATTTCATTGAACTACATTTCTACTTATGAAATGGTACTAGATCCTCTTTGTAAGCCAATTATTGTTGATGTATTTAAGAAACATTTAATGTCGATGGGACTCAATAGAATATAAATCTTTCTTTGGATGAAAAAAAAAATCTCATGACTAAATTCATGTATGTCACACATATATATGTAAGTAGGCAGTGAGCAAGCGAGTGCCTTAGGCACCGAGTGTCAAGTGAGTTAAGATGAAATGGACAAAACCTATAAACCTTTTAAAATGAGATATAGGCTTTTGTGGATATTAAAAGTCAGGTATAAATGATGACATTATGTAAAAGTTATTTTATCACCTTGATTGATCATAAAGAGGCCTTATACTGTGGAACTTAAAGACTGGCATGATCTCCAAAATAATGTAGACTTGGTTACCAGATTCGAGGGCCCAATTCATCTTTGTGGGACTAATAGGGAGATCTTTTGAGATGGATTGGAGACTCTCATAAGGTAGGGTACTGGGTGAAAAAGGGTGGATGCAGAGTTTTTGATTCTAGAGTTTGTTATGTCCCAGTCAGACTACGTTAGGGTGCCAAGGGATCTTAGTTGGAATTCTTTGTAGCCTACCATGATTTAATGGGGAAGTTGGCATTTCAGTGGCTCCCATAGGCTGGAGGAACGCATGGTTTCACTGCATGAAAGAGGCTGATTAAGTGCCTCACGGATCTGGGGATCATTTTCTTTCAAGGAAGATTTTTGTTCCGGTGCATTGCAATCCTGCATTTGAGGTAGTGGAAGTCTCGCATCGCTGCATTGATTTGCATTCTTTTGTTGAATGGTTGACTCCTTAAAGGTGTCTGTGTTGGTTATTTTTTCTGTACATTCTTTTAATTTTGTTGAACTAATTGAGAGACTGCTCCTCCTAGCCGTTTATTAAGCAAAGCAATTTGAGCTCATATTTGAATCTAGGTTCCATTTGATAGCTTCAGATCTAAGGATCCGGAGTTGATTTTTAATACTTGGATCTTAGATCCAAGGATTTCAAAAACGCGGTTTCTAGTATGGGTGAACATGAGTTGAGTCGAGCCCAAGCTTGGTCAGCTCGAACTCCGCTCGCCTTCTATGTTGCACAACTCGAGCTCGAATCAAGTTATATAATGTCAACTCGAGCTCAGCTTAATCAATGTGTCGGAGCTCAAGCTCATTTAACTAGTACATAAGCGTGTTGTTTATAGGCTATGGAAAATATGGCAGCGAGCATGCTGCTGCTACCGAAGAGATGAAGCAGAGTATATGCAGAAAAAGAGAAATCATATGAATTTGGATTTTAAGTTTTCGGTTTCAAGGAACTCTGCTCATGGTCAGCGCTGAATGAAGGTTTCAGATCGCTTGCTGAAACGAGGGTTTCATGAACCTGAAAGCCTCATTCCAGCGCCACCCTTTGCTGAGCGAGGGTTTCATCCATCATCACTGCGAACGAGGGTGTTTTGAAACCATCGCTTGTTGGAGCAAGGTCAGAGTGTATGATCAGACTGAATCCAACCAAGCCAAATCTCCTACTTACTCGCCACCCCCAATACGCATTTATCATCATAAGGATACAAATCCCAAAACATATAATAAATTAAGACACCACTTGCGACACTTGGCAACAATGGGAGGAGGACCACCATCAATGCAGTACATGTCCAGACTTCAAATGATGACAATAGTAAAATAAAGATGAACACGTAATATGAGTGCAAGAATGGCACGCATGAAGAAAATAAGTTCAAGGTCTTGACTTTGTAAGCCACATTACCTCAACATCAAAGCCACAGCACTGGCCATGGTGATACACAGAAAGTAACAAAAGCGCCATGTGGACACACTGTATACCATCACAACAATAGGCAGAGGGTGGCCAGTCATGGCCAGAGAGCTGAGAGTGCAAGAGGGTGCCATGGCCAGCGGGACATGGAAGAGAGACTAAGACAAACATAGAAAGGTGGCCACCTATGTTCCGTGTCTGCGACACAAAGAGAGACTTACAGTTGCAATTGAAATTCTGACGTTGGCGATGGCTTCACCAACTGTAGCTCCAGCCTCTAGCAATTTCACAGGCATGCAACATGGTTGAAATCTTCAATTTCACATGTGATTTGGGATTGAGAAAAGGGGATTTAGGGATAAACGGGGTTCAGTTTGGGCTACGTGTGAAGCCTTTTGACCAGTTTTTTTAGTTTTTAATTTTTTTAATTAAAAAAACCAAACAGACTACATCCCTGAGGTGTACGCCTCAAGCACGGAGTGTACCACGGATGGAGGCATACACCTCTACCAAATGAGGCGCATGCTTAAGGATGCTGCGCCTCACGGCAAGGCCTCAAGGTGTTTTTTTCTAAAAAACGCTTTTACATTTTTTTGTGTGAGGCGTATGCTTCTTACAACATTGTTGTGAAGTAGAACAAGGCAAATGATGCACTAAGCTGGTGATGCAATGCGTAGCTAAGTGATGCATAGTGAAGCTTAATTAAGTTTCATGGCAGAAATACTCAACATATTATATCAACAAAAATCATGTCAAAAATTAAAAACAAAAGCAAAAAACATTTTTTCTTGCACCAAAATCGGAAATGAAAGAGGCACATGCTTTGCAATGTTTAATTAGTTGTTATCAACAATTATACATAAAAGTTTGTAAAATATTTAATACCTTATAAGTACTGTGGATGAAAACAAAGAACATTACTTTGGTTTATTTAAACAACATACTCATGAAAGCCCGCTTTCCTTAAATGGTTATAAGTACAATAAATTCACTAAACTCTATGATTTTCATCCAACATTTACTAACTTAATAAATTCACTAAACACTATGATTTTCATCCAACATTTACTAACTTACACTATTTCAGTCAACATAAAATGTTCAATAAATTCAACACTCACGGTTTTATCTAATTCTACCATGCAGCTGAGAAAAAAAGTAAACAAAAACAATATGAAATAGAAAATCGAAAAGATACAAGCATTTATTACAAACAGAGGGAGAGACGAGAGACAGGCAGGCACTTGAGGTTCACATCTCGTGCGTTGAGGTGTGCACTTCAAATACCACTTGTAGTACGCACTGGTGGTTATGTGTTTGGTTAAGGTAATATATACAGTGCTAAAAATCACAGTTATAGGTTTATTGTGGTGAAAATTTATACCAGTGGTACAGAGCACCAGTGTAAGCACGTTTAGCGGCAAAGAAAATCACTGGTATAAATGTATACGGTGTGACCTAAACCACCTTACCTTCATCAGTAGGGCTGTACAGGTTCGGTTCATCACCAGTATAGCTTACTGTCATTAAAGAAAAGCACAAACAAAATTTATAGCCCTCAAGAAAACATTATAACCTCTAGTAAATATTTCCAAGCCTTTCAACAAAAATTATGTCTCACGTGACGTGTTCCTTCCACATCCACGCACTAAGGGGGAACAAAACTCACCACGTGATGCAATGGTCAACTATTGACAGATGGCAGTACCATGCTAATTAGAGATTATGGTGGTGAGGGCAATCTGTTTTTTTGGTAAGGTTGCAAGAGTTGAAGGTATGTAGATGATGAAGTTGCTTAGAAAAATCAGAGTGAAGTCAATTTTGTTTCACTCAACAAGAGATTTTATTGTATATATAAAATGACAGCAGGAAGGTATTCATACTCTGCCTCGTACATCATTCGTTCTTTATAAAGAATCTCATCTTATAAAAGAACCAAAGAAGGACGGTCTAAAAAGTTTAATGAATATGAATCTATTTTTAGTAATGTTCTCGTAACAAAAAGTGTAGATGCCAAGATAGTGTTATACATAGTTCTACTTATTGCGTTGCAAACACGTTCATGCTTTTCAACTTTGAACTTTTAAAGAATTTGTCATTGAGAAGAACCCTGATGGGATATCATCATGGCTGAGATTCTTGTAAAGAACGAATAATGTAGTATATGAGGCGGGGTATGAATACCTTCTTTCCATCATTGAATCGAACCCATAAGTCGTGCACCACTTCATATATATATATATATATATATATATATTATATATATATATATATATATCCCCAGATAAATTAGACCGGGCAAATAATTAATGAGACCGACTAGGTTTGATGCATTTTCCTTCTGAAAGTGACAAGTAACCATTTATAGTTATACAATAACTTACAGACACATGCCCCAATAATAGAAAATTTTAAAACATATGAAAAACAACATTTTAACCTAATAAAAAAGAAAATACCTTTAAATAGAAATTTTTTCATGAGCCAAATCTTTTGTCAGTTTCCTCGAATATTTCCATTGATTTTATAAGTATCAATATTAATAAAAAGGCCCAGGGAGAGTGTATTTACAAAATGTGATATTTTTCATTTTTTTCATGGAAATTACTCATGATTTTAACATTTTTCTTCAATTAATGAAGCAGGTGTTTGTCAATCATTTACCATGTCAAACAACTTTTTACAATTTATCAAACATTAAACAGTTACTTATAAATATATTAAAAGCAGATTCATTACTTGTAAAGTTCTCAAACTTTTATGACAATTACTGAATTATGACAGAGAGAGGTGGGGGAAAGGTGCACAAATGAACCAGAACCAGACAAGAATATCTTACATAAGTGAATTAAATGTGATGGCTAAGCATAGTTACAGAAAGATGAATAAACATATAAGATTTACATGTCAATATGTATGTGGATACAGCAACCCAATGAAATACATTTTACAAATATAAGGGCCACATGTTAGTTGAGCCCTCCCCTGAATGCCACTAGCACATGCTTAGTATATTATATTATTGAAGAAAATGAATTTGTTGTGTTTGATAGGATGAAATTTTGATTTCAAAACTGAAAATGACTTGTTTGATAAATAGTAATTAAAATTTTATAACTGATGGATTCAAACCATCATAACATATGCCTTAAAGGGAGAATAAAAAATTCTAAAATTCTGAAATTTTAATCATAATTTCAGAATTTTGATTTGATGATAAGCTTATAATTCTAGAATAAAAATTGTTTTTTAAAATATAATGTTCTATTCATAGAAACAATAATTTTAATTTTAAAATTCAACTTCAAGCTCATTGAACACCCCTTAATAACACAAAACACCCCTTAATAATACAAAAAAGCGTTTGTGTGTCAAATTACTAGACAGTAGGCCCATCACATAAAAAAGGTATCTCTCTCTCATTATATATTCATGTGGCTGCTTGTCCAAATTTAAGAATTTGTAGCTAAAAATGATCATTAAATTGGTATTTACCACATTCTACAACATTGTGTTTGTGCATATATATATATATATATATATATATATATATTATATATATATAAAAAAAAAAAAAAAAATATAATATATATATATATATATATAAAAGTTCGTGAGACGTGATATGGCAAACGTATCATATATTGGAGCCTGTTGCTATCAAAGTGATCTTTCGCTGCCGAGAACCCCTTTAAGCTTACCTACAGCCCATTTTATGCACACCTTGGGATACACAAAATTTCCGCATGCCAATACACTAATAATGAAAATGCTCTCAATTAATAAAAATAATAACAAAAAAACTAAAAAATAAAAAACTAGAAGAATATTTTATTTTGAAATAATTTTCAAAATACTTAAGCCCTAACCTTTTTTTTTTTACATATAGTGGTGCACCCACCAACTCCCTCCTATTTTTTGTCACCATGTGCCGATAGGACCCATAGTAGAATGCCACTTGGGCATCCATTTTGAACTTAATGATAAGGACAAAAAAAAGACCCCCAAATGACAAAGATGCAAAAGTTGCTTTCTTTGTAAAATGGAAAAGACAAAATTACCTTTAGCAGAAGAGGAAAAATCCTGTAAAAACTCTCAACCGAACCACTTAGACATTACATTTTTCATGGAGTGGGATCATTCGCTTGAAACCTTCTAAGGTTTTACGTGGCAAATCTGTAATCAGACTATACCGGTTGACTTTGTGGCCAGAAAGTCCACATGATCACTTGGTTAGGCTAGGTTTATAGATATGTTTATTGGGACTTCATGTTATTAAAACTAATAGCATGCAATACCAATATTTGCCTATATATTTAAAAAGCTAGTGGTTGAATGTCTAGGTGGAAGATAGCCTAAGCATGCATTTGTTCTCTGCTATCTGTTCATTAGCACATCGATGAGAATGAACACAAATACAAATGTACAATATGATAGAAACCACTTTAAAATAATCATATATTGATAAAAATTTCATAATTCACAAAACAACAAGCATTACTTTTCAACAATGCAATACAAAAAATCTTGCAATTAGTTCGATGGCTTTCCTCCGCGTCGGCTTTCCATCATGGGCGACGCTGTCAGTGGGAAGATCATCCACAACGTCCTCGCTCCAGCCGGGTGCCTGATCTATCAGCCCTCAAGGGTTGGTAACAGGGACTCTTATGAAACCACCAGCGGAGGGGCTGCCAGACATCGCGGTGATGGTGGTGATGAGAGGCCAAAATGTTCTAGGGACAGGGCATGATATTAGTGGAGAAGCTGAAGAAGTTGGGAAGTAAGGTGGTGAAGTTGCACGTCTTCTCGGAAGAGGAACATGCCTTCTATGTGCGCAGCCCCTAGGGGAGGCATCTACTGAGTTGATGGCTTCATCTCAAGTTCATCTCTCAGTTTTGATATATTGGTGTGAATGTTGTATGAATGCTTTTTTTCTTTAATGTCCATTAAATAATCGCTGATAGAACTCATCTACTGCCTACAGAAAGAAGATTGTGCTGCTATGTTGCCAGTGCAACTGTGTCGGGGTGTTCTCTTGGAAGCAGTGATGTAAAATCAATGCAGTGCAAAACTGAAAAAAAAATAGTGATATGATCGGTTTATAATGGTAGAGCCTGAATTTTTTGAAACAAAGATATTCTACTTGAGAGAATTATAAGATCTCTCCCGTTCATATTCGATTTATAAGAAAAAATAAATTCCTAATGGATCCATCCTTTAAGTAAATGGTGACAAACTGTTGACAAATAATTTCTTAGTTACATTGCAAAGCAACCGAAACATGTCTTCTTCCTACCCAATGTAGAGACGGCTATCCTTTTTGTTTTTTTTTTTAAAAATTCATTGTGCAAATGGATTTTTTTTTTCTTGAATGATACATGTGGGTAAATCCTCATCTTATCAGCACAAATAGTGGAATAAGAGAGGTGAGACTTGATGGGGATGAAGTTTGAAGCTAACTAAGGGTGGTGGGGCATCTAAGGGGTTGTTCAGCTAATAAGACGGTCTCCCATACTTTTCACTGTGAGCACTTTTTTGGTCGATCGCGATCTTGAGTTGAATGAGATGCTTTACAACCCTATGTAATTTGATAAGTGTTTGGTCCTTCTTGTGACATAATTTCTATTTGGATATAAGATTGATGAATAATATCATTTGATATAGCTTAAAAGGGCTATAAGAACTGCGGAACATGTTTTATTTTTTGTTACAGTCATATTTTGAATTTATGTTAGCACTAACCTAAAAGACTTTACGCGCAAAACAGAAGTATATTTTCAAATAATAAAAAAATCAATTTAAAATTTAAAATGCTTTGAAAATAAAAAATATTTTTATTTTAATAACGGATATTACAAGCATGACAGATTGGATGCGCTTCATCAACCAAACCGGTAGGTATAGATTAGTTTTTTGTTAAAGAAAAAAACTAAAAAAACATCGGCTATCACCTCGTTCGTTAAATATTATGAGGCGGATGCAGTTTTTTAAGTTCCTATTTGTTTCGGATCGGATAGGGAGTTGCATGCGAACATGGATTTGGATCATTTTTTCTTTGACCCCAATAAAATGTTTGAAGAAAAGAAAGTCTGCTTCCCAAGTGCATGTTTGATGCAGATGATAAGTATCGGTGTTTTAAACGGTTTTTCCGAAATGCATCACTTTTTACCATGTAAAAACCCAAGAAACAGTGGAAAGATTTCTAGCCCATCTTCTCGTCTACCTCTGGAGGTTGCCTCTTACATCTGCCCTCATCAAGGAGGGGGAGCTCGAAGGTAGCACGACGATGGCTGGTTCCAGTAAGATCAATCACTCTCTCTCTCTTTTTTTTTATTTTTTTTCCGGCCATTTCTCTATCCCTTTCTTGTTTTTCTGGCCCACAACTGGTTTTCTGGAGCAGGGAAAAGGGTCTTCCTTGTGCCATCCAGGTGGTTTCTGAAATAATTTCATCTAACATGTGTAACAACGGTCATGACTCCCCTTTCCAGTATCCTGTTCATATTCGATTTATAAGAAAAAATAAATTCCTAATGGATCCATCCTTTAAGTAAATGGTGACAAACTATTGACAAATAATTTCTTAGATACTTTGCAAAGCAACTGAAACTGTCTTCTTTCTACCCAATGTAGAGACGGCTAACCTTTTTTTAAAAAAAAAAAATTCATTGTGCAAAATGGATTTTTTTTTCTCGAATGATACATGTGGGTAAATCCTCATCTTATGAGGACAAATAGTAGAATAAGAGAGGTGAGACTTGATGGGACAAAGTTTGATGCTAACTAAGGGGTGGTGGCTTCTAAGGGGTTGTTTAGCAAATAAGAGGGTCCCCCAAACCTTTCACTGTGACCACTCTTGATATTATAGTTGTCGCTAAGAAAAGTTTTAGTTTAAACTTTTTTTTTAGGTTCAGCATTTTTTTTGGTCGATCGCGATCTTAAGTTGAATGAGATGCTTTACAACCCATGTAATTTGATAAGAGTGTTTGGTCCTTCTTATGACATAATTTCTATTTGCATATAGAGATTGATCAATAATATCATTTGATATAGCTTAAAAGGGCTATAAGTACTGCAGAACATGTTTTATTTTTTTGTTAGTCATATTTTGAATTTATGTTAGCACTAACCTAAAAGACCTTATGGCTATTATAAGCATGACAGATTGGATGCGCTTAATGAAGAAACCAGTAGGTCTAGATTAGTTTTCATTAAAGAAAAAAACTAAAAAAACATCAGCTATCACCTCGTTCGCTAAATATTATGAGGCGGATGCAGTTTTCTTAAGTTCCTATTTGTTTTGGATCGGATAGGGATTACATGTGAACATGGATTTGGATCTTTTTTTTCTTTGACACCGATAAAATGTTTGAAGAACATAAAAGGAAAGTCGCTTCCCAATGCATGTTTGATGCAGATGATAATATCGGGTTTTAAACGGTTTTCCAAAATGCATCACATTTTTACCATGTAAAAACCCAAGAAACAGGGGAAAGATTTCTAGCCCGTTTCTCGTCTACCTCTGGAGGTTGCCTCTTACGATCTGCCCTCATCAAGGAGGGGGAGCTCGAAGGTAGCATGGCGATGGCTGGTTCCTGGTAAGATCGATCACTCTCTCCTCTCTTTTTTTTTATTTTTTTTCCGGCCATTTCTCTATCCCTTTCTTGTTTTTCTGGCCCACAACTGGTTTTCTGGAGGAGGGAGAAGGTCTTCCTTGTGCCATCTAGGTAGTTTCTGATATAATTTCATCTAACATGTGTACAACCGTCATGACTCTCCTTTTTTTTTTAAAATTTATTCTCGTTGCTCATTTTGATTTGTTGATTGTTTATGGTTTGATTTGTGATTCGTCGCTTTTGGGTATGTGATCCAGGACAATTAAGGTCTTGGTTGCTGTTAATTTTGTTAGTCAAGGTGATTCCAGTGAAGACGATTCGAATTATCGTTCACAAGGAAGTTGGGTGTTTGATCTGAGATTTTGGGCATTTCTTTCTGCTTTCTGTTATATCAATGGCAGCTTCTCCATTTCTTATGCAGGATCAGACGGATGAAGGTTTCTGTGACAAGCTTGTGGATGATGAGTTTCGGATCGATGGTTCTTCTGCAGCTGAGTAACAGGAGGGTAATGATTTCGATGGGATCAACTGGGCCCCCTGCTGACACTTCTCTAGCGAACCTTTCCTTGAGTGAATCGGAGTACCATTCACAAGTTCAGGTGGACGAGGCTGTTGCCGGAAATGCTGGTTCCTTTAGTGTCAGTAACTCAGTCGAATTCAAACCAGAGAAAGTAAATCAGGTTGCAGAAGGGAGTAGTTCTGGTGTGGTTGTTGAGTCCAACGAGTCTGCCATACCAGCAGAGTTGGTTGCGCATGGTGACGGTGCCAATGCCCATCTCAACAATTTGGAAGCAGATTTTCCATCTGTTATGGGTTCTAAGCAGAACCGGGCGAGCATGAAGGAGGTGCAGTGGAGTAGCTTTCATACAGGTATGGGCGATAATGATTCTGGTGGTTTTTGTTCTCATTCAGATTTCTTTGCAGAATGGATGAAAATACATCTCGACAAACTATAGGGGAGCATGGCACCACATTCTCATCAACGTCTTTGCAATCTCAATTGCAAAATCAAGCTGGTTTTTTTCAAGGGAGAACACAGCAAACTGATGCAATCATGATGGCCTGCAGTCACCTTCATCTTCTGTCTTTGATAGTTCTTTTGTTCTAGATCCCTAAGAGCAGGTCGTTCAGAAGGACCTAAATGGTGAAACTGCTGATTTGTTGTGAAGTACAACAAGGCGAAGCGATGCACTAAGTTGGTGATGCATGTGTAGCTATGCGATGCATAGTGAAGCTTAAGTTTCATGTCAAAAATAATCTAACATATTATATCAACAAAAATCATGTCAGAAATTAAAAGCAAGTGCAAAAAAACCATTTTTTTTTGGCGCCAAAATCAGACATGGAGGATGGCACTGCTTTGCTATTTGTGAGAAAGTTTAATTAGTTGTTATCAACAATTATACATAAAAGTTTGTAAAATATTTAATTCCTTATAAGTACTGCAGATGAAAAAAAACATTACTTTGGTTTGTTTAAACAACATACTCATGAGAGCACCGGTTTGGTCAAATGGTTATAAGTTCAACAAATCACTAAACTCTATGATTTTTATCCAACATTTATTAACTTACACTATTTCATTCAACATACAACCTTCAATAAATTAACACTTATCGCCTTTATCTAATTCTACCATGTGGCTGATAAAAAAATTAAACAACAACAATGTGAAATAGAAAAATGAAAAAAAAAAACAAGCATTAATTACAAAACAGAGGTAGAGGGAGAGATAGACATGAGCGATAGCAGGCACTCGAGGTGCACATTTCATGCGTTGAGTTGTGTGGTTCAAATACAGTGGTGGTTACGTTATGGGTTCAGGTAATATAGTGGTGGTAATCCTGTTATAGGTTTATAGCGGTGAAATTTCTACTGGTGCTAGAAAACACTGGTATAAATACCTTAGCAGCGAGACATTTCACCAGTATAAGTATATACGGCTGCGAACTACCTCATCGTTAGACATCTATACCAGTTGTAATCGTCACCGGTATTGGACTGTCCCAGTTGCGTTCATCACCTGTATAGGTTATTATGATTAAAGAATAGCAAAACATAATTTGTACCCCTCAAGAAAACATTTATATGCTCTAGTAAATATTTCCATGCCTTTCAACCAAAAATATGTCTTAGGCAATGTGTTCCTTCTGCTTCCACACGCTAAGGGGAATAGAACTCAGCCACGTGATACAATGGTAAGCTGTTGACAGATGATAGTACCATACTAATAGAGATGATGTGGCGAGCGTGTCTATTTTCTGTGGAAAGGTTGCAAGAGTTGAAGGTATGTAGAGAAATTGCTCGAAAGAATCTGAGTCTGAAGTCAATTTGGTTCACTCGACAAGAGATTTTCTTGTATATATACAATGATGGCAGGAAGGTATTCGTACTCCACCTTGTATACTGCATCATTCGTTATGTATAAAGAATCTCACCTTATAAAAGAACCTTGGAGGATGATCTGAAAAGTTTTTGCTATCAATTTATTTTTAGTAATGTTTCTCGTAACGAAAGGCTTAGATGCCTATGATTGTCTTGTACATAGTTCTAGTTATTTTACTGCAAACACGTCATGCCTTAGTGTACGGAATAACACTTGAGCATATTTAGGAAGAGTTGCCAACAAACAAATGATTAGTGGTCCAACCTACACAGTTTTAGACTTTTTGTTTAGTGGGGAGAATTGTGATTTTGCATATATTTGTGTGTTATTGCTAGGAAAATTATCTAGTAAGGTTTTTGATTGCCTTATTGTGTTCGAGCCCTTCCTCACTTGGGTCTCTCTAGAGTTAGAGCTCAAGCCCGTTCATGTCTATGAGAAGGAGTGGGCTGCCGAGCCACTAGGTCCATGCTTTAGGATCCAAGGCGTCACTCTTTCTTGGAGTCCTTGGTGAGTCCGAGGATAGGGATGTGGTGCGACCTCTAGGTGAGAATACAGGTGGAGGCATAACGTGCATGGGTGCGTAGGGACTTGGTAGGGATTCAGCTTGGCTAGGTGGGTGCTAAAGGAGAGGGGCGTGGAGGGGATGGGAGTGATTGAAGTCAGGGGGCTATACATGAGAGAGAGAGAGAGAGAGAGAGAGAGAGAGAGGCAGCAAAGGGGCTTGAATCTCCCTTGTGCATGTCCTTCATCATTTTCTGTACAGCCAATCGAGTTTCTCTAAGTCAAACATGGATCCATTTGGTTGTCCTTATGAAATTTATGTTCTTTTTGTGAAGAACACATTTTAAATTGAATTTTCTTGATTTTTGATCTAGTTCGAGATGCGTGAAAGTTTAGTTTTAAATTAAATTTTCTTCTTGTTGCCTTCTTAGCTGTAGTTCAATATAGTGGGGACGTGGTTCAGGGTAGTGCTCATGGTTCAGAATGCATGCTTGTTTGAGTCTTGTTAAAGTAGTTGCAGTTTGATTGTTAACTGTCGTGTTCTCTTCATTGAGCTTGTGATTCTATTTAAATGTGGATACGTTAGTTGCACATGTCATGGCTATACCAGGTATAAAAGGATGCATGTGTATACTAGAGTTTTATAGTCATCTATATTTACTGCTACTTCTTCTACATCATTATCTTCACATTGTTTTGTTTCTCACTTCAAGCCTCTTGAAAAGGCTAGCCCCTTTCTCTCTTGAGTACATAGGACACTTGAATATGCTTTTTGTGGGGGAGACTCTACCTGTCTTCATAATTGTTGATGGTGCAGTAGAACAAGGAGGAATAGGATGATCTATAAAAATTTGATTATTGGTTCTGCATGCATTGTATTTTCTCCTAAAATTGGTAGCCAATTGAAAGGTGGTTGTGAAGAAAGAGATAGGAGCATTTTATCACCTCCTCCTATGCATCAATGTGTGAGTGCAATTTTTGAAATTATGATCTTATGTTGTTTTTCAGATTTGTGGATTAATTGGAAAACTTTAGATAGGGATTTGCATTTGAGTTTGTACAATTAAACTTGTTTAGGTATGAAGCTCAATTTGTGATGGCACATGTACAGGGTTCATCTCTTTTTTTTTTCCATTTTTTTATTGCAGACAGTTGAATTTGGCATCCTTCATATATTTCCCTATGTATTCTTGACATACTTTTAAAAATTTAAGTTATTCAACCGCTGTTTGTAGGACCTCTCAAGTATTGGTGCAACAAAAGCAAAGTTGATGTGCTGGTTTCCAACTTAGCCACATGGAATGACGATGCTTTTTCTAGTTCTTTAGATAGTGTTGGCTATTGGGTTGAGGGCATGCCATTTGTGCACTCATTGAGTGGTTACTGGAAATTTTATTTGGTAACTAGCCCCACAAGAACACCTATGAGGTTCTATGAGAGTACATTCAAAGATATAAATTGCAAAGAGCTACCAGGTTTGTCTTTTTGTCTCATATGCAAATCAGTGGCAGAGTTAGAAAGTTGAGCCACAGGGCCACTGTCTTGTCATTTAGTAGAATATAAAATGTCGTTAAGTAAGATTTTCCTGAACAGAAGATATGTTTAGTTAATAGAATAACAAATTGCACTACTGCCCAAGAATAACTTAATAAGTTAATGAACAATATATGTCCTTTTTAAGACTCTTTTTTAATACGACAAAAGGTGATGCCACTTACGGGCCTTCTTTTTGGGAGTTTGTCCCTATAAAAGTTGACTTGTTTTTATATTTGTTATAAATAAAACTATATCCACACTACAAGATAAAATTGCTCCTGAAATGGATTTTCAATGAGAAGATGGGTGTTCATAAAAATTTGTCCACATCAAACTTTATGTGCAACCTGTACAAAAGAAACACGGCAATTGTTATACTCTCTATAATTGCTTTCATTAAGAAAACATTTTTCCTTTTTTTAATATGGCAAATTTTGAAATGAGACACTGCATGTGGGCCTTTGCACATCCCAAGCCATGGGTGGCCCTGTCTTTGATGTCAACTAATTTTATGTGATATTATTTTATAATTCTTGCTCCTTTGCCTATCCACAAAAGTGGGAGTGGTCATTGTTTCTCTAAGATTTACTAGTGTCATGTTCACTTATGTGACTACTTATCTTTCTATTGCTCTCATTCACTTATACTAAATTACTATGTTGACAAATACCTACACTTTCTGAGTTTCGCAAGGTGACGCCCTGTTCATAAATCCTACAACCTGTAAAGAATCTCGAGTCACGCCTATTCAGGTACTAAGGTCTCGGATTGTGAATATATGGCATGTGTTTGAGAGAGAGAGAGAGATTTTAAATCTTCGTAAATGTTGTGTTCGCAAGTTTGTTCTAACTGGAACAGGGTAATCTTGCATAGCCAAGAAGAACAAGGTAATTCTATATCATGCAATCACATGCTTTAAGGACTTGTTGTCTTTGATTTGGTATTTAAAATATTTGCGATCAAATAGTATTTGAGTATGAGTTGCTTTGTGACTTGTTTTTTTCTGTTGAATAAGAACACAAACTTTATATTTGCATTGTTAAAATTAGTTTGTAATGTCAGCACAAAGTTAACTTCTGATGTTCTTTATTTTTATGTTTCTTCGTGCATTGGTGAACATTGACCATGTGAAGTCAACTTACCCAATTCAATAGCCCACCGTTTGCGTTAGTTCTTGTAGTGCATTTTCAAGTAGTCCTCCTTGGAATGCTGGACTATGACCCCATATGCTTATTTTGCTGCCTTTGGCATTCATTTTCTTTCTATGTAGCCCACCATTTTCTTGATCTAAACATGAAACTTTTGCAGAACTTGGCAAACTCGACCTCCGAACTGGCTTCTTCACTTTGAGACAAATTAAAGTAGCCACATTGAACTTTGATGCTGTTGACATATGGAACTTTTCTTTATAAAATCTCTACGGTAGTTAGTTTGTCATTGCTGTGGATGTGTATGGTGCATGTTTAGATATTAACTATTCCTTATTTCTGTGTATTGACTAAGTTTTTGTTCCTAGTGATACAAGAAGGATGTAGGTGAACCAAGTAAATAGGCTACTGAGTGAGGCCTAGTATGTACCTACGTTTCTTTGAGAACCTTCCTTCAGTTAATTATGATTTTGAGTCAAGCAACCCCCTCCCACTAAAAACTGTTTTTTAGAGGGTCAAGTTGTTTTTACATGTATATTGTATAATTCCCATTTTAACCATATGTAGTTAACAAACCAACAAGAAAATCTTGAAAATTAGTGTTATCTTCTCAGCTGTTTTATTACATTTTTTCTACTTATATTTTATATTTGGCAATGCTTTCCTGAAAAATCTTGAAAATTTCATGTACATACTGATGTATGTGACTCCATGCTCGTGCAAACCTATAAGTAGCATCTCTTTCACGAGTTTGCTGAATGTTTAGAGAGAATTGTGACAAAGATAGGTTGTTTACTTATTTTCACCTGCTATGCTGTGCATCTCATTGCAATGTAGCTTCTTTGCTAACTCTGCTTTCTTTTCCTCGCATATTGTGCAGAACCTGAACACTATAAGCTGGTTGCTGAGGCAAAGTTCCCAGTAATTTTATATTTCAGTCCACATTCAAATTCATTGATATGTACAGTATAATATAAAATATATACTTCATACATGTATTGTATATATGTTAACATATATCTATATACGTATATTAACATATCACATACTATATAAGTATACACATATCACATATACAATAGATATATTATTATATTCCACTTATATGTTATACCATTATATTATAGTATAATATAGTACTTATGTACATACATATATAGTTTCAAATGTTATACATATTATGCATATACATACATATATATGTAAATGTTTATATATATGTTTATACATACATGTGTATATGTATATATGATGTCATACATTAATATGATTACACTTGTATATATCCATAGTATGTAACTATGTTATATAGTATGCATCTATGTCACATGGGTGCAGGTGCGGCTATATATATATATATACACATTGTTTGTTATTTACGTATAGTTTTAAATTTTTTATCAAGCTTACCTTAATCTCATCAAAATTCAAGGTTTTATTAAATAGAGTAAATGGGGGGGGAGGAGAGAGAGAGAGAGAGGAAGGAAAAAAAGAAGAGGAAAAGATAGGAGAAGGAAAATAAGAAAAAAAACAAGAGAAAAGAATAACAGATGCGGTCAGGAGCATCCCATTAGGTTTGATCGAGTTGAGTGACGTGCCAGGCAGACCCGCATTGGTGCCAGTGCGCCACCATAGTTCGTGCACCCATGTGACTTACTTTATAACATGTTATATTACATATGCAATACATAATTTATTATATATGTATATATATGTTACGTAACCACAAAAATACACACACACACATATATATATATGTATATATATATATATATATATATATATATATAATATATATATAATAAATTTATGTATATATTACAGATATGTAATACAAGTAATATATTGTGTATATAATGTGTACATCTAGTTGTATGTATATAATATTATAGTATATGACATAAATAGTATAGGGTTATATGTATATGTATATATAACTATTATAGTTTTAACATGTATATTACATAAATATTATATATAGTTGTATATAATGTATATATGACATCAGAGATGTAGTATATTACTATGTAACGTATATGTAAATGTATAATATATATATAATACATAAAATATATGATGTATATGATATATGTATATTTATAATATCCATATACATTAACATATAACATGTAGGTAACTATGTGATTTATACGTATTACGTATGACATATACTATATATTCATGCAGAACAAACATAGATGCTAAACATGATAAGGGTGGTAACTGAGCATTCTTGGTGTCCCTCAAGGCCAGCGCACTCAATGTGACAACACCTGAGTTTGGAAACTGGTCCAAGCAGCAGTAGCAGCATTACGAACGGGGCTTGGACATTGGAAAGCCAAAAGTAAGGTGCTTTTGAAGTGTCTTGAGAGCACTATTTAAAGAAAGAAGCCAGCTTCCATTGTGACCAGAACTGTGCTTCCCATTCGGGCAACTGATGCAAGCTTCTTTTTTCAGTAAAATCTAGATTGCTAATGTAATCAAACCCTATTTTATAAATCTTTGCCCAAGCTTAAAACTTAATTATGCAAAAAGTTTGGAGTTTGAAACTTTAAAGTTTGATCTTTGTTTATAAGTTATATTTTTTGCTGGCTAGTTGTTTCTTAACTTGCTACTTTGGTTCTCGTTTGCTTCATGATATACTTTTGGGTCACTTTCAGTTCATTTCTTGGTTCCTACTTCCAAAAATTTGTAGGGGTCTCTCTACTCGCTCTCGATTCCATACTAACCCTGGTCCCAAGAACAGAGGCAAATGTGAATAAGTGCGTGGTGTTTTAACTAACTGGAAATAATTATGCTTTAGATAATTTATTCCTTAACATCTTGTTATGATGGTATCTGTTTCTGGGAAACAAGGAGGATTGATATTGCTAGTCCATGACTATTTTTTGTTTTCTTTTGATAATTGCAGAATGTTGATATGGACAATTTTGATGACTTTGGCACCGATTTGTATACAGTGCCTGAGACTTCCTGCTTGGGCACAGGCTTTGATGAAAACGAGCTAAAATGCATAGATAATGAAGAGACAGACAATGCAGCTCAAAGGTTGATGATTTTAATTGTTAATATGTTCATCGATTGGTTTCTCATTTTGCATTCCTCTAGCACATGCCAACTTAGTGCATCTATTAGAAATATATGCACATGAATAAGCATTTTATGCTTATGTTGGTCATAAAGAAATGTTTTTCTTCTGGTGTTATGTTAATTTCTTTTTTTCCCAAACTAATTACTTATTTACTCTCTGGTCTCTGCTTTCAAATGACATCATTCTGGTGTATCTTGCAAGCAGGACATGTTCAGCGATTCATGTAAATTTGAAGTTCATTTCCTTCTTGTCTGCATTCTCCATTATGTTATTGTGTATTTCCCACATTAACTTACGACAGTCTTGTTCTTACTTGGTTTTTCTCTTCTCCAACTTGGCTGCCTATTAAGTACATGATGTGCATCCAGCGTTCTTGCCATATATTGGTGCTGTTTGTAATGTTAAATTAATCAGTGGTGATCACAATGCCTCTCTGACATGATAATACTGTGATTTGTTAGTGAGCTAAGAACAAGTTGGCTTTGTTTGATTTAAGTGGTTTTTTTATTAATAAATATTGCTACTATTATTGCTGTTATCACATTTATTCAGCAATTTGACATGATTTTGAGCCGTTCAAGATTGACCCTGGCTGGAATTATACTTTATTTCATGGTACTGAAATCCATGGATCCAAATCAACCCTCTTTCAATCAATATAGATCACATGTCCTTTTTGTTTTTAATTATTTTCAATATTCTGAATTTTTTGTTTTTTCTCTTTTACCTTTTTATCATAAACAATACAATTTTAAACTTTCTCTGATTCACAAATGATTCCTATTTTTGTTTCAGCTAATCGTTTGAATCTTTTGCTGACTAATTAGATTTAGGAATAAATTTTAGCATCACTTCTTTTATTGACAACAATTTTTGTTCCTCGTTGACTGTTTCTTAATTATTCTGTCTTCTTTTATGCTATTTTATTGAACTCTTCTCTTGTGTCTTGATTCAAAATCTTTTGAAGCCTTTCTTAAGGTGCCAGGACCTTAAAGCAAGTGAGCTCATTGACGTTTCTTCTGAACGAGTGTGACTTTTGTTGTTTAAATATCTCAAGATCATTTGATATATGTTTATTGTTGCTATTCCTTTTTCTCTTTTTATCATTAGACAAAATCATGTTCTGAAAGGCTGTGCTATGGAAAGGAAAGTGTAGTGCAAGCAAATCTAGGTCTTGTGCCAAAAGATGCAAAGCTTGATAAGTATGCTATCAGCTGTATATTTATGTTTCTTCTTGTTTATCTGGTCACCTCAAGAAAGTCATTTTTCAGCTATCATCTCAGTTATCAAATTTCGGGAATCAAATGCATCAGGTTTGTATTCCGAGTTCTACATGTGCCACTTGGGAGAACAATGATTGTGAAAATCGGTTTTCTGTAATCTTTTCCATTTTGCTTATTGTGGGTTGTAGATTCTGCATCAGAGAAATTGAAGATAGTGCCATCGACATGGAATAATAGGTCGAAGAAAAGGATGCCTTGTTGAACCCGATGACGGTGGCCAATGCACAATGTAACAACCCGACCCACTCCCGGGCTCGGGCACCTCGTTCGGTAGATCCCAACCTGCCCCCTAGCAGTTTTGGCTGCAGCCTGAAAAAGGGTAGGAACCAGGACAATCTTCTTATCAATGGCCTTCCTTTATAAGCCCTTGAAGTTTCCTCACAATGTTCGATACGAGACTAAACTTCTGGGGTGTTACAATCCACCCCCCTTAAGGCACACGCGTCCGCACGTGTGGGACCCCAGGTCCGAGTGTTGAAACTGGCTCTGATACCACTGTAACAACCCGACCCACTCCCGGGCTCGGGCCCCTGGTTCGGCGGATCCCAACCCTCCCCCTAGCAGTTTTGGCTCCAGCCTGAAAAAGGCTAGGAACCAAGACAATCTTCTTATCAATGGCCTCCTTTTATAAGCCCTTGAAGATTACTCACAATCTTCGATACGGGACTAAACTTCTGGGTTGTTACACGCAATGGGGGGTCAAGGTGCACAATGCCCCTAGGGAGAGTACCCAGACCAGGAGGCTGCAATTGCCATGCGGCTAGCATTGGAGAGAACTGAACCTTTGGCAGAACTTGATGGCAGTGACACAGTGGACTCTCTGACACACCCTCAAAGCATGAAGGTGCCAGGACAAAGGAGGAGAACTAGACTCACGCCTGGCAGGACACTGCCCTAACTTTCAAGCTAGAACGGGAAAAGAGAACCTAGGTTGGTCTCTTCAAGCAAAAAAAAACAGTTGATGTTGCCCATGCTATCCAGGGCCAACGACTGCATACCAACCAAGGAGGGCATTCTGCCACCAGTGGACCCAAGGAATGCCCTCAACCAGTGATTACAACACTTGTCTCCTAAGGAAAGGCGAGTACGTTTCAAGCACGGCCAGTGCGTCACGTGCAGAGCCAAATGGGGGCGACTACATGAGTGTAAGCGACCAACGACCTGCTATAAGAAGCCAAACTAGTGGCTCTTCTAGAGCTTCCAAAGGAGAGGGCAAAGGTGTGATTGTTACCTCTTCCGTCGCACAACAGCCTGTTAAAGGCAAACTATGGGCAGCCCACACTCTCTATCTCCGTTTTGTGCCTGGTTGTGAGGACAACGCCTACCAAGGAGACCCCAGCAACTGTGGTGAATGTAAAAGGATATGTCGGCACTGCTGGAGCAATTTGGCTCATTGAGGGTGGGTCTGCTCAAGCCATCTTGAGTCAACAGGGGGCTCGAATGGGGGTCAACACAGGAGGGCCCTTCGGCGCTGCCTACAAACATTAGGAAAAAGGGTGTAGGGTTGACAGCTCCATGCAAGCCTGTTTGTTTTTGTTGGATGGGGACCAGGCATTGAACTTGACAGCCCTCGGCTAAAGCGACTCAGCAAGGATTCCTCTGACCTCCTTGAAAGAATAAGCAGGATCCTTGAGGAGGGTGGTGAAAGGGTGACCATATACGACTTGGGAACCAACCTCATACCAAGGTAAGGGGGCAACCAGTGTGAGGTGACAGATGGGCCAAGACTACTGAGCTGGCCAAAGAGTATGACTAGCCCATAGCTTAACAAAGCACATCAATTCGGGTCAAGTAAGGGGAAGAGAAACAATTTAGATTTCAGCATATGCTGCCACCAAATTCTACCGGATCCACTGGAGTGCATCATGGGCTAAAATCTATCACTATTACTATATGTTAATGATATCATTCTTACAGGACATTCACATTCATTTATAATGTCATTGCTCATCACCGTCAAACAACAATTTGCTATGAATGATCTAGGTGATCTGAATTACTTCTTGGGAATTCAAGTTGCAAGGACTTCCAATGGCTTGTTTATGAATCAGTCTACATATGCTCAAGACATTATTTCTAGAGCACAAATGCAGCAATGTAAAATAGTGAGCGCACCTATTACTATTGGTTCCAAATCTCATGAGGAAATTGATCCTCCTTATTCCAATGCTACTACATATTAAAGTCTTGTAGGTGCACTTCAATACTTGACCCTTACATGGCCAGATCTCTCCTATACAGTAAATTTTGCATGTCAATTCATGCATGCCCCAACGATGAAGCATTTTCAAATCTAGAAACGCATTATACGATATGTTTGAGGCTCGTCTCAATAAATCCCAAGATTTGACTCTCCGAGCATACTTTGATGCAGACTGGGTGGGCTGTCCAGATACACGCCGATTGACTTCAGGATACAGCACATTTCTTGGTCCAAATTGTATATCCAGGAGCTCTAAGAAACAACCGACTGTTGCTCGCTCGTCCTGTGAAGCTGAATACCGGGCCCTCGCCGGAGCTGCTGCTGAAATTAAATGGCTTACCTTTATTTTACAAGATCTTGGTGTCTACCTCGCCAAAGCTCCAATTCTATTGAGTGGCAACAATTCGGCACTACATACCACTATGAAAACAGTTTTTCATTCACATATGAAACATTTTGGAACTCGATTATCATTTTGTTTGTGAACAAGTTGCACTGGGAAATATGAATACTCAATTCGTCACAACCAAAGGTCAACTTGCAGATCTTTTTACCAAACCATTGTCTCAGCAACGATTCAGCATCTTGGCTTACGTATGCAACCTTCCCTTCGGTTGAGGGGGATGATAACACACCAGCTCACTCCAGAAAATCAGGTGCGTCTTCAACGGTTCATAACTCCAGGAGATCAGGCGTGGATCATAACTGCAGGAAATCAGGCGTAACTAATATGGCAGAAAATCAAATCAGCCACAAGAGTCAAGAAACTAAAACACGTCTTGATAAGGATTGAGCAATAAATCAGAATTCCAGAAAATTAAGAGCAAAGCCAATCGGACAAGCAACAAAAATGCCTCTTCACAATGATGAAAGATTTCGGGAGAATGTCAGTTTCTCCTATTCAAAACCAAAGGAGAAATTCAAGCAAACAGATTGTATGCCCATGGAAACTGATTCAAATTCGAACCAGATCATCATGAAATTGATGACTGAGTTGTGGAGTAGGAATTTTTTTCCGAACCACATTAATTTTTTTTGTTCATCATCTTCATCCTTCTTTCTCTTTTACAGGCTTACAATTAAGTTGATGCCAAAGTACTTGACAATGTTAGAGCGGCAGAATGCAGCATTTTCAAAGATCAGAAAGCAAAATCCTGTGAACTACATAAGGAGTCAAGAGGAGCAATCTTGCTCTCTGTCTACCTCTCGGGTAACACGTCTATTTTATTTTTCTTTAGTTCATGTCTTAATTGATGAAGTTTCTTCAAGAATTCGTGTGGCATCTTTGGACTTTCCTTGGCATATTTATGAATGCAGGAAAATTGGTCTCATTTCATACCCTCTTGTTGGGTTTTCCTAGGGTAAAAAGGCATGTCCTGGAGAGTTCCATTTGTTTGTTTGGAAATGGAATTAATTCCTGTTGTAACATGAAGAATTAAGAGTTTTTAGTGAAAAGGTAAGCTACTTAAATGTGTTTGCCAAGTGTTGTTTCCTGAAAGACGATTTCAGTTTTGATATTTGAGTTATTTCTTTTTGTATAAAAAGTTTGTCCATTCTACAGCTGTGCCCAATACTTGAATATTGTGCTGCAACCATGGGAAGATTGTCTTTTATGGTTATGGTATATTAAAGGTAGAATACTTAGTCATCAGTGTTTAACCACCGATCATATTCTCATGTGCAACTGATTATTAGCAAGTACCTTATGATGCAGAATGTTTACAAGTGGTTGTTTAATGTTTAAGCGATTGTGCTTTCAACGGCCAAAGACTAAAATATCACATCTTCTTTTCTCTTTGACTTTCTCTCTCACTTTTCTCTTGGAAAAATCAAATGGTCACGTGCCTACCAATTTCTCTCTTTCTAAATCAGCCTTTTTTTCATTTTTTCCAAGATATCAGGCTATTTTCCATTTTTTTTAACGGACAAAGACTAAAACATCACCTTTTTCTCTCTTTGAATTTCCCTCAAAATTTTATCCAGGAAAAATCAAATGGTCAAGTACGTACCAATTTCACTCACTCACTCACTCTCTCTCTCTCTCTCTCTCTATATATATATATATATATATATATATATATGGAAAAAGCAGAGAGGGAAAAAGAGAATGAATCTCGAGTTCTTTTAATACGAAAATTTGATTGTATTCATCTTTCATCTCAGCATCCTCCTTTCTATATCAAAATTAAACAAAGAGAGAAAAAGGATGGTATACGAATAAAAATAACTGATGAGAATTAGTGGAAGAGCAGCCCGCTCCTGGTTTTCATTCATTTGGGTTTTTTTCTAAATGCAGCCACATAGATGTGTTTGAGATGTTTTAAGAAAATGTTGAGTGTTTAGTTGTATAAATTAATTTATAACTTGAAAAGGCTACATATTTTTTTATTCTTATAAATCTTGATCTATTGCATTGGACGTTGGTGATTTCTTTATCTTGTAAAATTGGAAATTCCAGACTTCGAGTGCTTATTTTGCTCACTAAATAAATGGCCCTATTTTTGCAATATAGAAGAGTTTTGACAAAATATAACTATAAAATTTTTAAAATAAAGCAAATACCTGTTAAGCAGTCGGTGGGCAAAAGAAGGGTTTCTATTAAGAAATTGAAAATGTGAAGGCATTTTTCAAAATTACAGCAAGTTATCAACGATGACGTGAAAATTTTCTATAATAACCCCACCAACCGCTTAGGTTCTCTAAAAAATTTGCTGCCAAAAGCAAGAAGCCGGGAAGAGAGAGAGAGAGCATCAGAGCACTGACACGTAGACCTGGGCGGCGGGCCGAGCCGCCGAGGGGCACCCGGGACCCAGGCCAGCTGACACAAGCGGCGTTGCCGATTAGTAATTTTTTTTGTCGGTCTTGTTTTTAAAATTATTTTGGGAGCCTGAGATTGATTGAAACTTAGGTACTGATCGTACTTGATGTGTATGAATTTAGTTCTTTCTTGCTCTTCTTTTTCGATGTCCTTCATTCTCAATCGACTGATTGAGTTGATAAGCCTAGTAGTTGTCTCTTGCTTGATCTTTTTCGAGAAACTCTGTTGAAGAATGTTTGGGATTTCTAGGTCCGTTGGGCTTCAGGTGACTAGATTTGTGGAAGACCATTCAGTATGCACCCACAATCATTAACTCAGGTATCTTCAACCCAAGCTTGATAAAACAAAAAGAGAAGGAACCAATCCACGTTAGTCACATCATCCAAACATGAGATTCTGCATTCTCAGCAAAGGCAACAAAAAATCACACAAAAAAAAAACCAGAATTGGAACAACTGAAAAAATGAAGGAAAACCTACGTTCCTTCTGTCACATGTGGCAATCAAGCAAGTCAAGAAAACATGAGAAATCCAGACATTAATCCACAGAATTAATGCTGGAGCTAATGAATATGTTGGCAAAATGTGAGGGTCAAAGTGAAACAAAGACATTAATCCACAAAAGAAAACAACTAACATGCGGCCACCTTAAACAAAAATTTCAAAGAAAAAGCCCATATCCCCGTTAATATGCAGCCAGATTTCTCAAGCTCTTCCTTTGACTTCTACCAAGAGTTGGCCACCTGTGCATCCCCTAATTCTCACGCTCATCCAATTGAGCCGACTGCAAGCAGATTACATTTCATAGCCAATTTAAGAGTGAGACTGGACAGATTCTAATTACTTTTTAATATTTCTTGAAATTTTTATTAACCATATATTTTCTCTTATTTTCGACAAATATTCGAAAACTAAACTCCTATTCAATCCGAGCAAACCAGCAATTCGGCGATTGCTGCAAGCAGAGGAGATGAACAACAACATGACAATGGCAAGGTGAGCAACCAGCAAACTGAGCAAGCAGAAATGCCAGAAAACGGGCAACAAAGCAGGTGAATCATGGATTTTTTGTTGAAGCAGAAAAATTTGGGAAGCAATGACAGAGTTGGGGAACTTTTCTTCTTCTTCACCTCTTCTGTCAGCGACAATCGGTCGATTGTGATCAATGCTTGACATCAGTGCATGCTGAAATGGCAAAGGCCACAGGGATGAGCGGAACATGGATTTTCACCAGAAAGGGGGCGAGGGATGGGCTTTGTTGTCACAAGTAACACATCTTTTTTACGTTGAGATTTTGGAAAGGATCTACAAACCGATCCTAGTGGCTCGATCCTAATTCCAGTTTCCAACATTTGTTGTTGTGAGTACTCACTGGTGGAAAACATGATGGATCGGGAGTGAGAGAAAGAGAGAGATAATATACAGGCAGAGAGAGAGGCGATTTGGTCTAAGACCCTAAAAGGCAAGAAGGAAGTTGATATGGAAGAGCAATCAACACATACGAGGGTAGCACGAGAGAAATCCAACCGACATAATCTGCCTTTTTAAGACATTATGTCCAAACAAGAATCTGAAGCCTCCAATTGATGTGGTTATAGAAAACAGGAACTTTCCAACTGCATATCCAACTAACCTTTGTGGAGTACTAGAAGGCACTAGTAAAAAGAAAGACGCCGCAGCGAGACGAAGAGGAGCAAAGCACAATCATTCCAACCCTCTCTGTTTTGTCATGCATTCAATCTTTTGTTGGTTAAAAGAATGGGGAAATCCTAGATTTACATTACGCTTCTGCAACTTAACAGGTGGGTTTGAGGGGAGAAAGAGAGAGATAAAAGGTGGAAAAGGTAATCGCACAACTGTGGTTCACACAAAATATGCAAATGGCTTGGGCAGGAAAACTCATTCATTGTCCTGACCAAATGTAGATGTTATTCGCTACGATTCTCATCCTAAAGTATTGGTGGTAGGGCATAAACAAAAATATTGTAGTGACAGTGTGCCAGCATGAATTGTATTTGTACATGCCTGCAGTTGAGACACTATGTCTTGTTTAGATATTATATCAAAACTGGGTTCTGAAATGCAATAAGATATTCTGTTGTGACCATCATGAAATATACATATGTGACGTTATGCATAGTATCTTAATATGGATGATGGTTAACATACTCATGCCCACCTCTCCGTTTAACACGTAAATTTGACGATAGAAACTCTTTTTGTAGACATGATTTTATTTGAATGAATAATAAAACGAATCCTATAGGTGCTTTATTGCAATCTGGTTTGTTTTACTATTTATGACCTCTTTGTAAATGTCTTTTTATCATAAAACCAGTTCATATAGTATCATTGTTGCATTTAATTTTTCTGAGTGCTTATTTCCTACTTATAAGCATGATATTACTTGTGTCTATCATAAAATAAATCATGTGGTTGTGTTATCACAAGATTTTTTGTTCTTATCGCATTCTTGTAAACCCAAATTTATTTTAGGATATCATAAAATGCATATTGCATTTTCATTATTAGAATCTATTTTGTCTGACTGCTTATTGCCTTTTATTAAGCACATGTTATCATAAAACCAATCCATAAAATGATATTATTGCTTTTATTTTTTCTAAGTGTTTATCACGTCGTTGTAAACACTATTTTATTTGACCTATGTCTTAAAACAAATCCTTCAATTGTGTAAGCAAATATAATAGGACTCAATTAGAGAGCTCGGAGTGCCTTGTACTGCATGCTCACCGACTACAAAGACCTACTTGCTCGCTCCTGAACAACAGAAAAGAAAAATGGCACGAATCAATAAAAAATGGTTCACTGTTACTACCCTTTGCTAAACTCTATTTCACCAAGGAACCCCATAGCACTGAATCTCTTCTTCGGCCAAATCTGCTATTCTTTTTCATCAGGTGGGGTCAGTTGATAATGAGCCCCAGCCCCTGCAGTGTGCAGCATGAGCAACCAAAGAAAAAAAAAGTTTTGGGCATATTCTACGTCAGTAAAAAAATGAGAAAGGAGAAAACAGTTAAAAAAAAGAACAAAAAATGAGGGGCCTGATTTCACCATAGAACACCTATGTCACCTGGGTGCGGCAACCCTGATGATGCACCCGCATCGCGTCTACAACCCAGATTCGCACCCAGCCCGCACCTTATTGATTTCAATTTTTTTCAGTTTTTTATCAAATTTGATATTATTAATATATTATAATAATAAATTAATAATAATAAATACCCTCGCTGCACCGCTGCACCGCAATTTTTTTAGATGTATCGCACCGGCACTAGCAGCCACACCCATACCCCACACACCAGTGACATAGCAGAACACCCTCAAGGAAAGAAATGTAGAAGAAACTTGAGGGGGTGAGAGAAAGAAAAAATAATACTTGTTGTTGTTGGGTTTTACTGCCGCTGCTCAAGCTCCTGTGCTCACCGATCGCCATAGATGGCTGGGGACTTTTTGTTGCTCAACATAAAGCCCTCACAAATATAAGGTGACGAACAAGTTTCAAGAGAGTGAGGAGAGATAAAATGGGAGAAGGAAACAGAAAAGAAGTCAGACAAAAAGCCACTTATACTTGTCTTGGGAAATTTGATGTTGACCCATTGTTTTGTACACAATTCTAGTGAAGACCCTTTTATTTTTTCAATTATTATCCTACAACCTTTTGGGTTTCAGTAGGGGTCTGGTTGACTCGCACTTTGTAAAAAAATAATTTCAGGACCCAACCAAGAAAGATTTTAGTTGTGCAGAGTAAGGTAAAGATGATGTTCAGAATCTCTTATACATGCAGCTGTCGCTGCATTACAAATCATGCTTCTTCATGATAAAATTCTTTGTAACGTAACAATTGCATTATAGATTGTAGCTGCATGTGTATACATCAATATTGATGATCTATCTCACTACACAAAGTCCCCGTACATTGGATTTAAAAACAGTTTAACACATAATTTTTTTTAATTGAACTGTAAAAAAGTAACGTATATATGTTTTCCCAATCACTACGAGCGACGTCAATGTATTTAAATCTAAAAATCCAAACCAACAATGTTTTCAATGTTAAGAGACACTGCTCCACAAATTAAATGAGAAAAATAAGAGATAACTCCTTTTGAGAAACACCAAATGTCCACCCAACTTTTCCTTCTGTTTTTCAAACAGATGCTTGATCTCGTCAAAAGTATTGAAGTAATCACCCAAACGACAAAATTATCCCTTCAGGTGAGCAGGATCTTACCCACCACCTGAAAGAAGGCCAAAGCACTAAAAGATATTAGTCACCCAAATGATGAAATTATCCCTTCAAATTGAAAATATAATCAAGAAAATAAAACTAAAAAGGAAAAATTGCTAATTAATGGCTTCCGTGCAAACTCCAAATTATATAGATCAAGTTTGTGGGGATGAGTTTAAGTAGAAAGATGTAACTCACTAATAGCTATATATATGTAACAGGTATTCTGGATCTTACAACCAACATGAGCTATTAAGTGAACCAAGTTGAAGAGTACAGTTTCAAAAATGTCAATGACTGAAAGCGAGATATATATGTAAAAAAGTATCTCGGGGTTCTTGATGTGGCAACATGCAGGATTGATTATGGAATTTTGCCTCTAAGGCGAAGATTTTTGTGGAAAAATCTCGCACATAAAATTTAGGGAACTAGAATATAGAACCAAAAGGATCATTCCATGTTCATTGAAAACTGCAAACACAAAAACTGAGTATGTTTTTCCTTTGTTAACTAAAATTAATTTTAAGTCTGATACTAGGATAGAAATAAAACAAAAGAATTAGTCAACCTGTAAAAATAAGCCAAAGAATTAGCCAACATGTAAAACTAATCGGAAGGCGGATATTAAAAGCACCAAAGGAAGAATATCATTTTGTTCTTCATTGCTTTGGTTGGGAATCGCCATGATTTCTTGATGTATAGATACACCTTTTGATGGAGGGAAATGGTAACAGTGAAAGCAACATAATACTTTATTTTTCAGGGCTTATTTCATCTTTCCAACGATGTCTTTCAACATGTGGCTGTTTTTTCTTTCCCCTTAGTGCATTGACTTGTAAGGAATAGATCCCACAAGACATATCTTTGATTGACTGGAACTGGAACTTGCTAGGAGAAAGTTGTGGATATTTATCCATACCGTTGATTTTTGTGGCTGGTATATATGCCCTACGGGGGATTTTTGTCGCCGTTAAATCGTATGTATACTGGTCATTGTTAAATGTTAACACCCATATATGTCCCCTCCGCTTTAAAACTTCAACGGTTGTTTTTTCCACCGGTAAATTGTGTCGTAACCAGTACCAAAGAAAGAAGCACATATTACCACTATTATTTTAAGGAAGCACGCAACCACCCATTTCAGCTGCCTCTTATCACAAAAGTGTCCCCCCCCCTCTCCTTTTTGTGATTGACACCTGCATTTTTTCTATTTTCATATTTCATGTTAGCTATGTTTTTGTTTTAATTTACATTTTTCTCAACAACATTTAAGATTTAACCAAGGTTGTATGTCGAATTAAACCATGTCAAATTTGCCATGTTTCTGATACTCATCAGGACATCTGCAGCCGCACAAACAGTCTAAAGTTACATCTAACAGACAATGTACCTTAATCACATATAGATGTACGTGTTTTGGACATTAACTGAGATGGCCAAAAATGCAGTTCAAAATCCAATTTGTTGGAAGACGACATTATTTGACAGTGTTTCTTTTTTAAATTCATGGCAAGTACTGTTCTCAAGAAATTCAAAGCAATTGAATAACCCAGAAATTTTCAGGACTTGTTTTCTAATGACTCAATTTGAGCAAGTGACCAGAAGGCCCATCCTACCCTTGGCCCTACACTATTATCAGCCGAAAGATCAGAAAGGAAAGATCTTGTGGAAGAAAATATAAAAAATAATGGATGTGAAATGAAAAGCTGCTAACTAGCAGGTAAAAACTGAATGTTTCCACCGGCTCAGCCTTTCCAACCTCTTAATCCTAGAATGCAGTCCCAAACTGAAACTCAACCAGTCACACAGGCAAACATAAGGTGCAGTGCACATGCAAATGGAAGCAAGAAGTCCATAGGAAATACTGAAGAAGTTTCTTTAGAACTGTTTGTTTCACAATTTTAATGAAGACTGGAAAATATAATGTCATTTAAGGCTACTTCTCCAAGTTAATATAAAAATAATCAACTATGAAACTGTTCCTTTACAAATTACAACTTTTCAATGAAATAAGTCTTGTTTATAGGGAAATATTGAGTTGTTATATAAAATATGACATCCTTTTAAAGTGCCCATCCCACAATTAAAGAACTGAGTTTCAGAAGTGCCTAGGACTGATGAAAGGTTATGGAAGACTGATTTTTTTTTATCCTATCTTTACTGAGGAACTTCAAGACTGATGACCTTAAAAAAAATCACTCTTGGTGGATCCTCACAATGCAATGTGGTTGGACCCTCATGTTGGTCTGAATGAATCAGCCTTTTAGAGGAGGGTGAGTCAGGGCCTGCTACTAAGGAGCATAGCAAGTTACAAGTCTCAGTAGGACATGTATTTTTATTACTATTGGTTAGGTGAGGTTACCATTATCCTTTTTTTGGTGACAAATCTTATGTCCCTAATAAAGAGAATCTGTCAATTTTTCAAGGTTTCAAAACCAAAAAGGCATGGAAGCACATGAGATGTAGCTCCAGTTCCTTCAGAAAAGGTAAGATCTTTGGTGCAAAAAGAATGGACAAATGAGATAACAAAGAAAAATAAACGGCTCCAATTCCTATCTCAGTTTATTTGAAATATACCACATAGATAAGCATCATTCACATTATTGATTGACAAGAATTTTCAGGGTTTTTCAAATAGATGAATTTCTTTGTACGACGAAGGGTGTTAAAAAGATTGAAAAGTTGTTTGACGTAATAAAATGATTGACAAACACCTGCTTCATTAATTGAAGAAAAAAGTTAAAATTTTGAGCAATTTCTATGAAAAAAATGAAAAAAATCACACTTTGTACATACACTCTCCCTGGGCCTTTTTTTTATTAATATTGATACCTATAAAATAGACGAAAATATCGAAGAAATGGTCAAAAAGATGTGGCCCATAAAAATCTTTCTATTCAGGTATTTTCTTCTTATTAGGGTAAAATTGTCTTTTTCATACTTAAAAACAGTGGGTCATGTGCCTGTAGGTAATTGTATAAATATAAATGGTTGCTTGTAACTTTTCAGAAGAAAAATGCATCAAACCTAATCGGTCTCATTAATTATTTTTCCGGTCTAATTTGTCTAGCAACATATATATATATATGTGTGTGTGTGTGTGTGTAAAGTGGTGCACGGATTGATGAGTTTGATTCAATGACGGTAGGAAGGTATTCATACTCCACCCCATATACTGCATTATTCGTTCATTACAAAAGAATCTCATCTTATGCTGATGTACCATCTGGGGCTCTTCTCAATGACAAACTGTCCTTTATTACAGCATCATACTACTAATGGTATCAGCTTGGTTTTGAATTGAAATAACATTTTTGTATCCAATGACGTGGATGTCAAAAGAAAAAACATAGAGCAGAAAGAAAACCCAACTCCTAGGTTGGACCACTAATCATTTGTTTGTTGGCAACTTCTTCCTAAATATGCTCAAGTGTTATTCCGTACACTAAAGGCATGATCATGTTTAAAGTACAATAACTAGAACTATGTACAAGACAATCTTGGGCATCTAAGCCTTTTGTTACGAGAAACATTACTAAAAATAAATTGATATTCAAAAACTTTTCAGATCGTCCTCTAGAGGTTCTTTTATAAGGTGAGATTCTTTATACATAACAAATGATGCAGTATACAAGGTGGAGTATGAATACCTTCCTCCCGTCATTGTATATATACAAGAAAATCTCTTGTCGAGTGAACCAAATTGACTTCAGACTTTGATTCTTTCGAGCAATTTCTCTACATACCTTCAACTCTTGCAACCTTTCCACAGAAAATAGACAGCGCTCGCCACCATCATCTCTAATGAGTATGTTGTTTAAATAAACCAAAGTAATGTTTTTTTTCTGATTTTGGCGCCAGAAAAAAAATGGATTTTTTGCTCTTGTTTTTAATTTCTGACATGATTTTTGTTGATATAATATGTTAGATTATTTTTGCCATTAAATTTAAGCTTCACTATGCATCGCTAAGCAACACATTGCATCACCAACTTAGTGCATTGCTTCGCCTTGTTATACTTCACAACGAATCAGAAGTTTCACCATTTAGGTCCTTCTCAACGATCTCCTCTTGGGGATCTAGAACAAAAGAGCTATCAAAGACAGAAGATGAAGACGACTGCAGGCCATCATTGATTGCATCAGTTTGCTGTGTTCTCCCTTGAACAAAACCAGCTTGATGTTGCGATTGAGATTGCAAAGACGTTGATGACAATGTGGTGCCATGCTCCCCTGTAGTCTGTCTAGATGTATTTTCATCCATTCTGCAAAGAAATCAGAATGAGAACTAAAACCACCAGAATCATTATCGCCAATACCTGTATGAAAGCTACTCCACTGCACCTACTCTACTCCATTGGATACTGTAAATATAAACAGTATCAAATGTTTTAATCAACATCTATGCACAATTCATAAATGCTCCAACCATACTCATTGGATATATATGAGAATTTCACTATAAAGTATACAACAGTAGATAAAACACATACATATTCCCATCAGTGATAAAACATATACACAAGTATTCAGAAGAGCTTCAACGTTAAATACAAAGCCAAGTGCATGTGTAGAGTATCCATAGAAGCAAGTACATATGTAGCTTCATGTACGCATCCACCATAACAAAAAGAAGCTCAACAAAATCAAATCTGCCCCTTGCACCACCTTCGTACAAGACATCATAGTGATGTCGGGGCTTCATCTTTGAACAAGACGTCATAACAGCTGATGAACTGAAAATGAAAATACATACATGTCTAATGGCAAGCATAAGGGCATAGCAAGTGCTGAACTAGAAATCAGTAATGACACTGACGACAGAAAATTCCAAAGATATTATCACAAACATAAGATTTAGTTGTTAAATTATGCAGTTACTAAATGAATAATATTCAAAATAATGGAAGAAAGCAATTGACTTGCTGCTTTCAATGTCTACATCAAAAATTGTAATGCAGTTTACATTAAAGTATGTAAACTAACAACTACTCTGAGTATGCATCAACAGTAATGAAGAATGTCAAAGAGAGGGCATCCATCTCAGCCATCTAGTTGAAAAGAAACATACAGAATCGAGGCACTCTAATTCCAAAATACACAAATGTTTGGCATGGCATGCAGAAATGCAGTCTGAGATCTTCCTCGGGTTGTCTTCCTTTAAAAGTAATCAACGGTGTTTGCCCATGGGGTACCATCTCTTTGAAACTTTTTTATTCTAGAAGATACTAGGTATGTCTTTTAGGCTTTTAGCAGTCCTTTCAGACAGCAAAAACATAAACTGCATGATGCAGATAAAGATACCATGCATAAGCCAATTCCATGATGTTTCGTGAAGCCTTACTGCTTTCTTGAATCAAACTGAACTCCCCTGTGGCAACATTCTATGAAGGGGATTTGCTGATCAACTTGCAATAAAACAAAAAAGTAGGAATCAACTTGTTGATCATGTTTGCCATAAATTAAGGAGAGTTCTCCCATGCAGATTCCCAACTTGCTGATCATGCCTTAACTAAGAATCCTCCCAATACCATTATATTTCATCTAGCCTGAATCCAATCGAGTCGAATCAAATCACTGAGTTCAAAAATCTAAACTATTTGATGCAAATGTTAAAGACACAAGAAAATGCCGAATGAAGTGAATGTGCACTTTCCTTTATTATGGCCCATACCAGCAACCAACTTAAAAGAGTTAGAAGCGTAGAAGAAAATCAATTTCATGCTGGTAATCTCGAAGACACCCATTACTAATCTGTGCGTGGAGAGAAAAAGAGATTGGGAGATATCTGTACTTGGGAAGGATGCACTACCCATTACTAATATGTTTATGGAGAGAGAGAGAGATCTGTACTTGGGAAACATGAACCTTCCCTTTATGGTCTATAATGACAGCCAACTTAAAAGAATTAGAAGCATAGCAGAAAAGCAAATTCATGCTAATAATCTTGAAGACACCCATTACTAATATGTGTGTGTGTGTGAGATAGAGAGAGAGAGAGGCCTTCTGTTTTTACTAAGAAATGATTATTGATCTCTGCAAGGTATCACTCATTCCAGATGTTTAGGTGAAAGGAAAAAGGAACATAGAAAGCTTTAGTCTATATTGTGAATAAGATTGGGTTTATCCGAGCATTAGATATTTGAGTTGGGGAACAACTAAAATTTATTAGTTTTACTGAGGATTTGCTCAACGTTTTTTCTACTCTTTCTCTAAAGTGTGTCATCAAATCAAATTTAATTTTCTTGAGAATTTATTTTATGGGCATTGGACAAAAATGATGGAAGTTATTAATACCCTATGATGTATGCATGTGCATGTATTATTTACAATACATTGATATGCATGTGAACTATATTCTAAAAGATAGTGCATTGAAGCTTTTATGTTGCATGCCATGAAAGAGATGTCACTTATGGGTTTGTTCAGCGATTGAGTCTTATCTTATAGGGCAGAGGTAGCTATGAAGATCGTTCTGATATACTTCGTCTTATTGTAGACCTTGTGGAGGCAAGCTGATATGCTGACAACCCTGAATGGAGGTTAACATGATTCTTAACCTTAAAGTGAAAATTTAACTAGCTTAGCAATGGCCACTTCTCATGAAAAGCTCTTAGTTCAATTGTGAATAGTTTTAGTCATTTTATCCTATCTAAGCTTCATTTTCTCTCCAGTGTTGGTGAACAAGTTGCCAAAGATATTCAACTCTTAGATTCTATTGCTGAAAAACAAACACAGATATTTTCTAAAGAGTGCAAGCTGTTTCCAGCAGATCTTCAGATCCAATCGCTGTATCCTCTGTAAGTGTTTACCTATAAACACTGGAATGAGTTCATAAGTATACTTGTGGTTTTCTTTTGTATGCACTGTCTGCTGTGTATCTAAAACATTTTCCTATTCAGTAAATAAGAAAATAGTAAAATCTTTTGTTTGGAACAACACCAACATCAAAAAGAATGGCTTTCTCTTCAGAAATGAGAGATTCCATCCATAGGACAGAAGAGGGGCAGAGCTTGATGAGTCTGTTCTAGCTCCAAGCTTTTTCAAAGAAAAAGACAGGAACATTCAATTGTTGAGCTAAATGATAGGCACGAGTTAAGAAGTTAATGCATTTGCAAAGAAACCAGTCAACAACTAAATGTACAAACTTAACAAAATCGATCTCTGCGACAAGAAACCCTCACAAAAGAAAAAGGGGATAGAGAAACAGACTGGACTTTCTATATGGAAGGCACCGGGAAAAAAAATTCTTTCACAGTAGAAGCGAAAATAGAAAGAAGGATTTCCAAAAATTCAGCGAGAAACGGAAAAAAAAATTAAATACTATTCACCATTCATGTTCAAACACTAACCTTTCCATGAAAACCTTGCAGATCTGCTCACAGAGTAACAATCGAGCCCAAAATTGTTGCTGCAGAGAGGAAGAGACAGATTCCTGCGCTATGGTAACAGGGCGAGCCAAAATCAGTGTTTCCTAACATGGAAGCCGCTGCACAAACGACAAATAAAGAGACTGAGGGCTTCTTCTTCAGCAAGGGCGAGAGAGACGAGGTGGGGATCAGGAGAGTGAGAGGGCGAGAGAGAAGACGAGGGAGCAGGAGAGTGAGAGGGCGAGAGAGACGACGAGGGAGCAGGAGAGTGAGAGGGTGAGAGGGACGACGACCAGCAGGCAGGACAGAGGCAACGGAGGCAGCTGCGGGCCTGCGGCAGGAGGGAGAGGGAGGCGATGCGTGGGTGCCCTACAAGGCAGAAAAATAACACGGGCAAAATGTTTCCACCTTTCATGGTGGAAACATTTTCCGAAAAAAAATTTCCGGAAACGTGTTTAACGGTCATAATTTTCATTCCACCATTGATGGAAGGAGAAAAATTTTGAATATTTGAAATTTTTCTCCATGGCTACAGGATATTTCCAAGCCATCAAATGGCCCCTAGAGTTTTTTCTGGAACCCCAATCTCTGTTCTGTGATTCTTCTTGCCATTTTCTTTTGTCATATTTAGGAATGCCTAATTTTGAAGCATATTAAGAAATATTCCAAGCTTTTCGACTTTTAAGAACCAAAAGCCGAACTGATGATTCCCTATGCAATCCATCTCCTGTAGTTCATAGAGGTAGGTTTCCAAGATAAGGATAGGTATACTCTCTATGACTGCCTTTCCAACCACTTTATACGGCAACCATCTACATTATCCATTTATACATGAGTGGGATTTTTTATACACCCTTTTTTGCATTGGGGGCATTTGTTTGATCTAAAATATGAATTAGTCCACATTTTGCACAATAAATAAACATGTATAAACATTTAATGGGGTAACCTTTTTCATCAAATAGAAGACTCTTTTTTTTTTGTTTTCTATTAGTTCATACATTGTTGAAGAGAAACAAAAGGGCGTGAGATAATGAAATAATAACTCCTGCACATATTATAGAAGAGAAATAGAAGGAAGTGAGATAATGAAATAACAACATTATTTCATATACTTCTATTTCTCATATTTTTATATACACACTTTGTTATTTTAATGTCTTTTATATGTTCGTTTATCTATGGCTCTATATATGTTGTTATTTCAGTACTTTATACGTGTCTTTTTTGCTTCTTGTAGATCAATGATGTCTACTTTAATTAATACGGAAGAATATGACACTGAATATCAATTGTTCGATGCCAAATTGGGTAAAGTTGACATACACAGTACACCAAATCTGGAGAACTTTGAAAACGTTGAATGATAGAAGTGTGATGTTTTGGTAGAATGGAAAGAGGATGAAGTTGTCATTGTAGCATAATGTATGTCACATGAGGTGGAGCAGGTTGTGGAGAAGGAGAAGGAAGGCGTGAAAGAAAATAAGGACGAGGAGGTGGCGAAAACGAATGGACAGGCCATAGAGTAAGTAAATGCAGGGGTCAGGAATTTGAGCAAGAGGGGTGGTGGAAAAAAAGAGACAAGCTACAGAGACAAACAACACAAGGGATAGGGCATTTGAGCAAGAGAAGGTAGCAGAAACAAAGGGACAGGATGTAGAAACAAAGAATGCAAGGGAGAAAGAATTTGAACACCAAGTGGTGTCAGAAATGAAGGGCCAGGCCACAGAGACAAGGAATGGAGGGGAGATGGAACCTCAACAGAAGGAGTTGGCAGAAGAGGAGTGACTTCTGGAGCTAGAGAATGCAGAAAAGAAAGATAATGGGGAGTAGAATCCACTGCTTGATGAACTAGAGGGATTAGTGTTAGATGCGCATATTGTACCTGCACTAAAAATTAGAGTTTCTAAGCGAAGGAGGAAGCCTGATTCAAATTTAGAGGTGGCGAAGATAGTTGGGAAGAAAAGGAGGCAATTGTGTGACGTCAATGTAAGTAATGTATGTTGTTTATTGAGGTATTTGAATTAAAGTTTTGGTACTAGATAATATCTTTGACACTGGTATTTCTATTGCACAAATGCAGGCACTGGCAATGGCATTCAGTCATTGATTGATATGAAGTTCAGTCAGACTCTCAAAAGCAGAGATTGGAGAGAATGCAAGTCTTGTTCTATGGCGCAATGGAACTCCAATTGGGGCCTTTGTACACCATGGCACAGAAGTGGAATTCTCAGACAAACGCATTTGTGTTTGATGGATTTGAGATGATGACCACCCTAGAAGATGTTGTTAGGCTGCCGCATTTGAGAACACATGAAAACCTAGGCTTGGGATGTTCAGGTACAGCTTGATAGGGAAGAGCAATGACTTTTTATGGTTGACAGATTTAGAGTTTAAGAAAGTTGTGGCCTTTGGAGGAAAGTCGATGTCATCATTTGTTTGAGCTATAGAATAAATGGCAGCATGCAAAGCAAGATGCACATAGCAAAACTCTCCTTACAACCAATCTTCTGATTCGTTACATGCCATATGTTATTCACTGCATTTTGGAATATATGCCATAAACACAAACGATGATGTGCCTTTAGCCATACGTGGGAGACTACAACTGCTAATGCACTGTCACCATTCATCAATACAACTTTGGGGTGCTTCCCGTTCATGGCTTCGGTGAGTACCTTGAACAACCACTTGAATGCCTCAGTAGTCTGATAAAAGTAGGATGCTCTACCGAAAAGGCCACCCATGAGCATTGGCACATCACTGAAGCATCTATAATCTAACCAAGACCCTTGAATATGCCTAGAAGAGATTTGTAGCATAACCATCCCCATCTGCATGGTGTTGTAGAAACTTGTATCTTTACATAATTTTTCGTGAATAGATTCGACTAATTGCATAGATTTTCCTCCTTTCATCAATTCTATCTTCTTTCTCCTTAAGTTGTTTGTATGATCCATGCGAGCGAATGGAACATTATCATGGCTGCTTTCTACTTTAACAAATAGGTCATATGGTTTCCTTAGTGGTATAACTGCACGATCAGCCAACTCACTTACTTCAGCATATGATGATGTCAATTTGTGATGCAACTTAACATGCAGCTCGTGTGAGAATGTGCCAATGGATGCTTGTGTTGAATCGTCACTACGTGAATACAATATTTTTTATGTGGATGCCTTCCCACCTCAACTAGACCTTGTATAAATCCTGTGCTTAGTTGCATATGGGGCTGATCTCTTCCATCAATCTTTCAAACATACATATGACCATTTCACAACTACGACATCTGTGTTTCTCTTTATCCTACTCTTCCATACATTAAGTCCATGGCGAAAAGCATAATAATTGTAGAGGCTATATGTTGCATCCTCTGTCTCAAACTCTATTTCTAAAGTAGGAGCACATCCTTCAGGATCTTCCGTCTCAGACTTCATTCCTATAGCAGGAAACTCCAATCCTACAGCAAGACTATGTTCTTCGAGATCCTCCATCTCAAACTCCATTCCTACAGAAGGAATACATTCTTTGGTGTACTTTATTTGCTTGCAAAGGGACCCAATCTTTTGGTTGTCATCATTTGATGATGTAGATATTTAATACACCATGCCATTTGCCTGCATAAAGTAGATCAATCAAATAACGTTTTAACATTGTCTCACGAATTATTTATTCACGCATAAATACCTTCCATCAAATAACATTCAACATTATCTCATCACAAAGTTCAACGATCAATAACGAACCTTATCTCATAACGTTTAGTTATACGTATCTCCTGTAGAAGTGTTGTTATATCTTTCTCTAGTTACCATTCCTGCCCTTCTTGGTAGATCCGTTATTATCTCATTATTTCATAACCATTCCTTTCATAATGTGATTACGTTATTTTGTCTTTGTTTACTTATTGCTTACATTGTACATGTGCCTTCTCTCATTTTGTCAATCAATAACGGGAGGAATGATTATAAAATAATGAGATAAATTGGGATGCAAAAACGTATCCCCTGAATTCGTTCTCTCACACATTCATTATGTTACAAATTTGTTATCTCATGCAAACTATACAAACACATTACGTCCTAACATTGTCTACCACCTAAACTAGGATGCATTCACTATTTTGTCTATAACATTATCTACCACATGAATTGAGATGTAATGTTACCTGTTGCATCGATATTTTCTTTATTTTTCATCTCTTCATCACCTTTGCCTAAAGGTGCTGCTTCGATTTCTTTGTATGTCCAAATGTTGAAAATAAATCCTGTAGAAGCCATTGCCTTTGTCATTTAACGTCCACAAATAAAAAACTAGAACGATATCGCTGTGAACTCAATCCTTTTATTCTGTTGTCATTTCTGTCATTCTTGTTTCAAGGTCAATCTTTCTTTAGTGGCAACCTCTACTCCCTTTCCTTCCTTCACTGGAAACCTCTCTCTTCTTTTTTTCTCTTCCTAACTGTCTTCCTTCTTTTGGGTGAAGGAATGCATGCGGCGTGAAGGAACACAGGTTAAGTACCTATGTTGTGTCTGTGCAATGCAATGACATTCAAGTAAATATGCACACGTACCTTTTTTTGGCACAAAGGTCATTACTGAAACCTTACATATACGTAGCAGGTCCACCCCCAGCATATACATAGGGTGCGCACGTAACTTGGTCTCATAACGCTGGGGGTTGTACTACATGTTTTGGGGATTATGTGCATCATTCATATTTGTTTGGATGGATCTTCACATAGAAGTGGAATTCTTTATTTTTGTGGCTTTGATTTTTGTTATTTTAATTGTTCTGATTATTTGATTACTTTGTTTATGTTGGCGTTTGAAGCTAAAAAGAAGAATGCTTTTGATGCCATTGTGACACCATTAAATGCCATTAGAGATTGTTTGGCAACAGGGCGATTGTTACTATTTAATGGCAGATCTACGTTGTAGCTAGTGCAGATAATTGTCTACACCATCCCACAAAATTAGTAGCATTTACATATAGAAGTTTAATTAATTTTTATTTTTTTACATATGATTGCACCTTAAAATTTGAAATTTAAACTTAGAGTGCCCCTTAATAAAATATTTATGAGAGATTCATGAAACACTTGTTAAGGTTTTACATGTATGTGCGCATATTCACAAGACTTTTACTGTTTGACAATTATGGTATCGGACGATGCTGTCATTATCAGGCCGTACAATAATGACGACACTGATTAACAATGGACAACTCATAGGTCACATGGAGTAGTACTGAAGAAAACTGCCTTACCTACAATCTCGGTTGATTCGATGAGGTTAAATAAGATGATTCTTTTCGGTAAAGTTTCTGCGAGAAAGATGCATTAATGAAAGATGCATGCAAGAAACAAAGACATTTACATCATCAAATAGACAATACACCGTCCAGTACTTTTTGGAATTATCTCGACAAACTTTACCATTCCAGGGAAGCATCTGTTGGTCAGACATTTTGGTGAAATCTAATATTATAGGCCATGCCTTACTAAAAAGGTATATATGGTTTTGTACATATTTCCCATGCAGTTGTTTTTGCAAGATCTCGACTAGAATTTTGAGATCCAACTGTCTAATAAACTCAAAATATACAAAACTACTCGCGGAAGAAAAAAAATCATCAACAACATAATTGTACATATTAAATCTAATTGCATAAAAATAAATCCACAGCTGCATAATATCCAGAAATAGAGGATGTCATTAATGAATCACATCTAGAGGGTTGAAATCTGATGATATTTCCTCATGCATATGCATGTAATGTTACCCAATAAAGCTCGTCTAGAAATGAAGTTGGACTTGCAAAAAAGCATCCAGCTCTGACAGCACACGCAAGCCAAACAAATACTGAACTGCTGGCCATTCTGGTTTCCATATATATGTGCACGCATCTACATTGAGATTTTATCGCTTGATCCAAATTAACAAGAGTATGTGCTCATAGATGATATCATGTTTAATAATTTAATAATTATATGTTAATCCAAAAAAGTATGTGTTTCCGTCTGATGCCAATATGTTTATGAATCAGCTTGAGAATTATTGCTATATATTATATGCTTTCTATGGTTTCCTTATGCTATGTCTTGCTTGCAAATAGGCATGCGACTTTGCTAAAGAACCAAAAGCCATCTCGCCAAAGTCAACTAAAAACACGGAATTAGGCATTAACAAAAGGTGTGTGATTGCCCATGTTTTCAGTTACGGTTTCAGGGATAGGATTTTTAAGGCCGCAAGAACTTGACTATCACTCTCTTTGTCTCTATCTCTCTCTCTTTGGAATTTAAAGTAAAGGTGAGTTTAGAAATACATCTTGTCATGCAACCCAAAGAAAACAAATTTGGATCATCAGTGAAAGAACCATTCAAAATTGCAAGCTGGAATGCGGGTGGTCGGCAGACGGCAAACAAGGAAACAAATTTTCTGACCCAATTAGGCAGTGACAAGGGCCCATGATTCAATTCTAGATGACGATTCGTGATTTTTGAATACTTGGTTCTGTTTCTTTTACTTAAGAACATACTCTTCCAAATAAATTACCGCACGAGCAAGACATAAGCTACGATGGAAGGTATTAGTTGGTTCTGTTTATTTTCAAGAAAGGAGAGAATCAGCCTTCGTGTTCTCTTTCAATTGCCCTACATGTTCTCCAATTCATTCTTAATGGAAGCTATGGCTTAACTTTCTTCTTTTCTTCGTAAACATGACAATAGTTGCTTTGCATGATTAGATACCTTCTCTTTTTCTGAAACTTTTCAGTTCCTTTAGTTTCGCGTGCAGCTAGCGTTAACTTGCATATAATTCTTTTGAGAAGAATTGAAGATCATGGAGCTATCTAATCTCTGGTCTTAAATATTGGCACTTAATTAAGTGGTGACATATATAGTTTTCATGGCTTGCTGGGTTTCTGAAAGTAAACATGTAATAGACAAAAAGCTAATTTTGTGTCCATTCACTCAAAAGAAGAGAAAAAACAGACCTTGGAGGAGCAGTTAAATGGAAATCGATTACCTAGCTTGTTGCTCCTTTTGTTGATGAGGAATGTACATTCTCCATGAATTCATAACCACCTCTCTGTACATGTCGAACCAGACATTGCTGCCTGCTGTTTTTGTGAAGCGCCATTAATTGGTGGCCAAGCCAGATACTGTGCTGCTAACGTGACAAAGTAACGGAAAGGATGGTGTACACTTATGTAGGCAAACTGAGAAGCCGACCTAGCCTTTTTTTTCTCTCTTTTTTCCTTCTCTTTGGCAGAAGGGCCAATTTGTCATGATCCCCGTGCGGGACATGTGGATGCGTTCGATATATCTATCTGATTTCTCTTCCTCCTGGTGCAAAATTGTCTACACACCTGTATTTTTTTCCCCTTTAATTTCCAAAGATTTTTCTTTCCTAATTTCAAACACCAAAGATGAAGATCGATTGCTCGAGTGGCCTATATTCGATCTTCCAGTGTAAATCGTAAAGACGCATGGACTGCATGCTAAAAGAAGCTGGCTGTCCACCATTTTCCTTCTCCTCCTTTGCCTCCAAGGCCAAACATATATGCATATAAACCATGGTCGTCTAGCTACTTCTCAGTTGGTGCAGTAGGGAATAGAAGTTCATGTACGATCGGAAAGAAAAGTTTTGGATATATAAGCAAAGATGCGAGGCATACCTTCAAAGCTGGTATTCCTGTTTCCCTGGCTGTCTACTTGTCAGTTGTGTGTCCCTAGACTCACTAAAGCATTGGTATTCCTGTCTCATTTCATAAGTTGCGTTAATGGACAATATGAAGAAGATCAGAAATGGCCAAATTGAACAAGTAGGCTTGGCTCGCACTTATAAATGTCGCTCCAAATGCAATTTATTGCCATTTAGGTCGGCTCACATCCGTTGAGGCCAAACCATTACCAATATCACATTGGCGACGGCATTTGAACTATTGACGATGGCAAAAGCTGTTGCCAATAGCATACTTTCTGGTTGTGATGTGCACTTGGATCTTTTGTAAGTGTTTCATGTTACTGATGTAGGAATTTGTTTGAGAAAATTCTGCTTACTTCCCATGCATTGGTACATGGAAATTATGAATGGTCAAGCTCACTTTTCTAGTTAATGAGATGAGGGTACTCCTTCCCAAGTCTTATTGTCACTTGCATTTCTATTTTCTTTTAGATTATGACAAGTTGATACCACTATATAAGCCTATAAATGCCCAGAAATTTGAAAAAACAAAGCCAAACATGACTTCAAATAGTGAATTAAGGAATTTTGATGTTATATTGTGGCTAATTTGCATGAGATTTTCCTTTTCCAATTAATGACACCAGTATTTTTTTTTCTATTTTTCTCTTTGTGCAGTTTGCTATATTTAGATAATTGTTTAACTGAACTTTTGCTTTTTATTGTCATTTGTACCAATCAAAACCCCATACAATTAACTAACAAACGAATAATTTTGTCCAATCTAATTGACAGGGATGTTATACCTCATATTGTTGCCCTATTGCTTAAGCTTTCCCGCCACATCCCTGTATGATAATTATTTTCATACAAATTTTGAACTCTCTCATAATGATAATCATTTTTTTTCCAATGGTTCAAACGATGTTGACCTTTGTGGTGCTAAGTTATACGGTTTGTCTGGTAAGGTACCATTTGTTTGTTTGTTAGAGGTGTCTGAATATGGATCCATGTTAGATCTCTACCTCTCAGCCACTTGTGGGCAGGAAACACATGGATGATGTCACCCAGCTGACCTTATCCCAGTGGTAGGTGCCACAATACGACACTTGTTTAATATTTCTTTTCAATTTTTAAATATTTTGGTCAAATTATAACTTAGCAACCAAACATGCTTACCCAAGACCAGGTTCCTAAGTCAACATGATCCTTTAAATCTTAGTTTAAGAAAACGGGCTCCTAAAGCCCATTTGGCAATGAAAAAAGTGTCTGAATCTGCCCTAAAATTAGGGCAGTTTCATGAAATATTAGGCTATGGTATTATCAATTTATCAGTCTTTTAAGGCAGCTTCATATATACTGTTAGTATTGCCTAGTGACCTGAAAGTAGACTCTTGTATGTTTAGGGTCAAATAGGCACACAAAGTCATTTTCTTCAAATACAATAACACATCTAAAATTTTTGAAAAGTATAGTTCTACATACGGTGACAAACTATTAAAAGTATGGATAGTGGATAGCCTTTGTCACCAGCAAGATGAAGCATTCCAATGGGCTCAGCTTCATGTCATACTCAGTAGGTCTGGCGAATCAGTCATTTAATTTGTTGCTTCGATTTTCCACCAAAATTTATGAATCCCAACTGACCATTTAGATCAAGTGATGAAACAAATCACGTTGTTAAGAAATCATCAATATTGGCAGCTTATATATATGTCAAATGTGACTATTGCCAACAAGAGGTAGCTCATAAGGGGAGATGCTGGTGAGCTGCCAACAGCGGACATGGTCGGTAACGCGTCATGTGGAGCTGAACAGGTGGGAAATGAAGCTGATCTATATCGCCCCTTTGCTCACTGCCAGCAGCCATCGCCTTGTGTGATAGCTGCCCCTACTGCAGAGCTGTCAATATTAATTTCAAAATAGTTTAGACTGACAACAACTCACCATGCAGCTCACCATATGTTAATTTTGGGAAAAAAGATAAAACCTGCCCACAATCATAGCAACTCACCATGCGTGAAGGTTGGAAAGAAAATATTGCATGATAAACTTGGAAAGAAGACAACGCATGATCACAAATCCTCATGTATGAATTATGGAAAGAGGGTGATGTATGATCAAGAAATGGATCTGAAATGCAGCTACAAATCAGGAACAAGGTTGTAGCAATGAAGCATGTAGAAATTATTGTGAAAACAAATTCTTCTAATAAAGCTGAAGGAAATTCAAAAATTAATATTGTAACCGACCCATCTCTTGTATAAAGTACAAGGCAATAAAAGAAGACTCATCATCATTTTGATAACTGAGTACCGTCATTTAGGTTAATATCTGAACCATGTTAAATTTCTCTTTTTCATCATTTTTTTCATGGTATCAGAGCCGTGCAAGCCCTTTGGGACCTTCTCTTACTGATTTCTTTCCTACTACTTCAATGGCATCATCCTCAGCAACGTCATTGGCTAAGTTCTCTTTTCCTTCAAATGTGAATGTTCTAATTTTTCTCGATCAAGTTCACGCATAAGAATTTTCTTCTCTGGCAAACTCATATGCTGGCCTCATAGAAAGCCAGGATCTTTTGAGTTTATTGGTGGCACTATTCCTACGTCAAGTTCAACAATTGAACATTTGAAACTACTGAAAATGGTGAACCTTTCAACAGCCTTAATCTTGATTTCAGTGACTGGAAGAAATCAGATTGATTGCTTCGAGGCTAGCTTTCAGTATCTCTGTCTGAAGAGGTGTTGGGTCTAGTCATTGGACACAAGACTTCAGCAGAAGTATGGATGACCTTAACAACAACATTTGCACATGAGTCAAAAGAGAGATATTTTCTATCGAATAGGAAATTACAAACTTATCGAAACAAGATAAGTCCATTACCGAGTATATCACTTATTCATGTCTATTTTTGATGAATTTTTGCTATAGGCAAGCCTCTCAATGATGAAGATAAAGTTTTTTGGTTGATGAGCGGTTAAGGAGCAGGTTATGAAGCCTTCTCCACCTCTATTCTTATGCCACCAATTTTACTGTATCTTAAGTTGTCTCGTTACTTTAAACCATGAGAGCATGAAGGACCTTAGTCCAAGCGAAAGCAAGTTGAATGCTAATGTTGCATTTCTCACCCAGCAGACAGGAAATCAAAATAACAAGGGTCGCTACAACAACAATAAACACAGAAACAACAATCACTTTAACTCAAGAGCTGTGGATTTGTTCCAGTTTCTTAATCTCGTGACAATCATGGATCAGCCAACTCTAATGGAGCTTCTTCAAACAAACCGAAGGTACCATGCCAAATATGTGGACAAAATATTCACTCTTCTCTTAAATGTTATCATAGATTTATCAGTCATATCAACCACGAGATGTACCTCCAGCATTCACTAATCTAAAGGTGTCAGATCCAAAGGACCAAATTGGTATTTAGATACAGGAGCAACTTCTCATGTCACAAACAATTCAAGTAATCTTCAAAACTGTGTTAAGTAAAATGATCAGACAAAATAGTGCTAGGAAATGGTGAAAAATTGGACATTACTACATTGGAACAGCCGACATAAAGGTCGGATCCAAAATTCTCTCTCTCTCTCTCTCTAGTAATGTTTTGGTGGTTCCAGGTATTAAAAGAGCTAAATCTTTGTGAGCCAACTCACCAGTACCATGCCTTATTTATTTGAATTCTCTTTTAACTTGTTTTGATTAAGGACAAGGAGACCAAGGCAGTGATAGCAGCATGATCTGAGAGTGAGACTTATATGCGCTCAAAGGCAATCCAAAGGACATTTTTTTCAGCAAGGTTTCGAACAGCTTCTTCCGATGTTTGGCATGGACGCTTGGGGCATCTGCATGCTATAATTCTTGATTTTATGTCAGCAAATAAAATGAGTCATGAACAAAACGACAGGTTTTACCATTTGTCAAAGTTGCCAAATGGAAAAATCTTGTCGACTTCCAGTTCTTCCAATAGAGGTTGATTGTGGTGCTATGTTTGAAAAGGTCCACTGCAATTTGTGGAGATCAGCTCCAATGGCTTCTTGTCAAAGCATTAAATATTATGCTTATCAATTCGCTCATTATTCTTGGTACTATCCTATAAAGAGAAAGTCGGATTTTTTTTCTTCCAAGTTTCTTGAATTACATACTATGATAAAAAATTGATTTGGTATTTCTATGAAGATTTTTCAAACTAACGATGAAGGAGAATTCAACGCTCTTGTTAGGTTGACGATCTTAAAGATCATGGCATCATCCATCAGAAGCTTGCCCAAAATCGCCTGCTCAAAAATGGCATCACAGAGCGTAAGCACAGGTCAGTTAAAAATGAGGACTTACTCTCTTTCATAGTGGATTACCTGCACAATATTGGGTAGAGGCCTTCTCTACAGCCATTTTGCTCATAAACTGTCTGCCCTCTCAAATGCTGGACGTGGAAAGCCCATACAAGCTTCTATTTGGGAACAATCACATTATTCTTGCTTGCGTGCCTTTGAAAGCAGATGTTACCCTTATTTACGAGGATATAATCAGCACAAATTCCAGCCAAAATCGTTGCCATGTATATTTATTGGGTATAGTGAGCATCACAACGGGTATAGATGTACATGTCTATACCCTTCCACTGGACCTGTCTATATATCATGCCATGTAGTCCTTGATCAAACTTTCCTTCCTTTTCATCAACCTCAAACTCATAGTTATGCTCATCTCACTCATGATAATTTTGTCTCATTCTCCCTACATCACCCATGCACATACAGCCATAAAATGATCAACGGCTTGCACAAATGCATGTTGGAGATCCTCCTTTGGAACTAGAGGACCAACCTCATATAACAACCAAGTCAATCACCAGCCTTAATTACCATCAACCTCCTAACATACCAACAACTCATCCTCTGCCAATTGAATCTTTGCCACCTACTCAACCACTACTACTGACATCATCTGCTTCCCATGCCATGACCACTAGATCCAAATCTCGAATAGTAAAACCAAATCCAAAATATGCGTTTACCATTTCTATGCTGAAGGTACCAAACCACTATACTATGGCACTAAAACATGGAGGCTGGAATAAAGCAATGGAAGATGAGATGACGGCACTACAAGCAACAATGCTTGGCCTCTTGTGCCAAGGAATCCACACATGCATGTCACTGGCGGGCTTAAAAAAAACTAAAAAGTGATGGGACATTGGAACGACTCAAGTCGCGTCTAGTGGCTCAAGGGTATAGTCAAGTCCAAGGTATTGATTTTCTAGAGACTCACCGGTGGTTAAATTTGCTACAATTCGAATGGTTAAAAGTATTGATCTGCTCATGATTGGTTCTCAAACAATTAGATGTAAAATGTATTTTTAAATGGCCATCTACAAGAATTGTTTTATATTGAGATTCAAAGATGCTACTCATCCAAATCATGTCTGCGACTGAATAGAGCCATGTATGGACTGAAGCAAGCCCCTCGGGCTTGGTATGATGCTTTGCAAAATTTCTATTATCATGAGATTCACTGCTAGCATGTCCGACTCATTTCTCTTTGTTCGGTGACAAGATAATCATGTTACTCTTCTCTTACTTTACGTTGGCGACATCATTCTAACTGGCAACTCTAAAAAAATTAATGAGTTTATTGAGCAAGTAAGGGAGGAGTTTGCAATGAATGATTTGCGAGATGTTATTCCGATTCCTCAAAGGATCAGATGGCATGTTTCATCAACAAAATATGCCAACGACATCATTTGTCGAGCAAATATGCAGAATTGTAAATCCACCAACACTCCCATCATGGTTATGCCAACATGATGCTCCATGGATGCCATAGGTTGATGTTACTGGCTATTGAAGCCTTGTCGAAGCACTTCAATATCTCACTCTAACCCAGCCAGACTTGTCATTTGCAGTGAATTTTTTTCCAATTTATGCATGCACTCTTGAACATTTCAGATGGCGAAAGAATGCTCGACATGTTCATGGCACATCTCACTATGGCATGAATTTTTTCTAGAGAAATCCACCTCGCTTGAAGCCTATTTTGATGCAGATTGGGCCGGATGCCAAATAGTAGACGATCAACTTCTAGCTATTGCATTTTTGTTGGACTACTTGTATCTCAAGGAGTTCTAAGAAGCAACCAACCATGGTAGGACATAGTGTGAAGCTAATGTCTGCCCTTGCTACAGCCACTGCAGAGATTACTAGGTCACATACTCACATTTATACTCCAAGATGTTTAAATCTATTTACCTAGCACTGTAATCACCAAATTTTCTAAAGACTACGCACTTTTATCAAACACAAACGCCATTTTTTATCCAAATTAGATCCAAACCCAAGTTCAAATTCAAATCAAGCATTTCAGACCCATTTGCCCTTCCTTTATACAAAGAACCTCCTTTTAAAGGGTGTTTTCAGTCTTTTTGGTGGGCAAGACTCATTTGCCCCTCCTTTTGACAAAAAACCTCCTTTTAGAGAGTGATTTTGGTATTTTTGGTGGGCAAGACCTATTTGCCCCTCCTTCTGACAAAGAATCTCCTTTTAGAGGATGATTTTGGTATTTTTAGTGGGCAAGAACATTTACCCCTCCTTTTGACAAAAAACCTCCTTTTAGAGGGCGATTTTGGTCTTTTTCATGGGCAAGACCCATTTGCCCCATCTTTTGACAAAAATTCTCTTTTTAGAGGGCGATTTTAGTCTTTTTGGGTGGACAAAGGCCCAATTCATTTTTAAAAAAATATATATTTTTATAAGCCTAATGGCCAATCATACCCATTTTCAAACCATTTCTTTTCAAATAATTCAAAATTATGTGAAATTTGGATGAAAATGTGGTGGAATTCAAAAAATTTCAAATTTTGAGTTTTTGGCTCCAAAATCTCTATAAATACCCCCACTTCTCCTCTCTTGAGCAAGAGCAGCCCTTGGGAGAAACCCTAGAGTATTCTCACTTGAAGACTTAGGGTTTCTCTTGAGCTCTTTCTCTCTCCCTCTTCCTCTTTCCATTTCTCTTCTTCTCCAACTTGGAGCAAGTTACAACCCTCTTAGATGCATCATCTTGGAGCTTCACTCAAGAGAATCTTCAAGCTAAGGTGTTCATTTTCTCTAAGCATTTCTCATTTAGGTATGTAATCCAAACCTCACTCCATTCTTTATTTTCTTTCCTCTCTTCTTCATCTCCCCATGGCAATATGAGATAGCTCTCACTCTCTATTTTAGAGTCAAGAGGCTATACTCGAGAGCACCTGGAGCATGACAAGATGAGAATCTTTCATTCTATCGTTTAATCAAATTGAAGTTTTCTCTCTCCGTGTGAGGAGTCCCTTGACCTTAGGTCGTGGCTTCCATGGAAGCACTACATTGCAATGCTCACCAAGCCGTGAGATTAGTGGAGATTCAAGCTCCGTTAATGGCCGCCGGCAGCCATTGACAACTTAGATTTGCATCGTTCCGAACCAAGAGGTCCTTGGATAGGCAGCCGTGCCTTCTCATTGATCACAGAGTTGAGAGGTGGCTGCACTAGAGGAAGTTGAAGGAGGCGCCGCCCGTGGTTCTGGCTCGTCTTCTTCAACATCGACATCCGGCGAGTTTCTCATCGTGAGCTAAGTATTCTGATCTTCCTAGTACTTGGTGGATGGGATCTCGGTTCTCTCTTAACCGCAACATCAATGCAGGCCCAAGCCTTGCATTCGGGGGATAAACTCCTCGTCTAACTAGGTCTGGACCAGCGGCATCGCGTGGAGAAGAAGACCTACCTTGGAGACGACTTGAGGACGATCGGGAGCATCCGGCTGGAGTTCTTCCAGCAGCCTAAATCCTGGTAATATTTTGTTGAATCTGAGATAGGTGAGGCGTCCCTAGTCTCTATACGAGTTCTGGACCAAAAGGAGAAGGCTAGGGCGAGGAAGGAGAAAGTCCGCGGAAGGAAAGAGCGCCATCGCGAGGGAAAGAAGGAGAAGCGCGAAGAGGCGACTCTCGGATTTCTGAAGGCGCGTCAGAAACCACTTCTGCTAAAACAACTGTATCTGGAGATTTACTGGGAGTATGGAGGCGATCTATAGCTTGTTGGAAAGCTCTCATCCTCAGGTACAACATACTAAAATTTCAGCCTGATTGGACCAGGGCGCACCGGTAAATCTGCCGCTGAAGTTCGCCGTTTC
>NW_022204507.1:3224271-3308659 GCF_008831285.2 Nymphaea colorata | reverse complement strand
ATTTCACTTACTTCACTATCATTTATATCATCAAGAGGAAATTGTTCAGCATTTAGATTGTGGTTGGTTTATAAAATTATGAAGAACACATGATGATTGTATAATTTTAACTTGAGTGGTTATTGGATACGACACACGGGTCTCCAAAATCGAAAATCTTGCCTTAAGCAAACCAAATGATCTCTCGACAGTAGTACGCAAAGATGAGTGTCTATGGCTGTACAAATATTCTTTTGTCTAAATTTGCCTAGATCCAAAAACATTAATCTGTGATAGGTGGTATCGACATCTTCTATATGGATTTAATAATCTGACAATATTTGGATATCTAGCATCGACATATTTATTTCATAATTAACAGTACATGTTATGTCACCCGAACAATTAAATTGATCATAGTAATTTAAACCATTGATATTTATTTTCTTACCATGTGAAACTTTCTAATGGATGAAGATTATCTCCAATGCACTTCATAATACTTTTGCATCAGTTGTACTTCTTTGCATTGCATTTCTCAGACATATTACTAGAATGTGTGTACTATCTATTGCTCTTAAACCAATCCTATGATACATAATGTGTTAGTAATCTAAACATTTTACTACAAATAAAAAGTTTGACTATGAATATCTATTGTGAATGGTAGTTGTTTACAATGGCGGAGCTACTTGTGGCTGCTGTGGGGCAATTACCCACACCAGTTTATAGAGATTGCTTTATTTATACATATGAATTTCATAAATTTTCTCCTTTTTATATATGACTGCTCCTTAAAATTTGAAATTTAAAGTAACAGTGCCCCTTAGCCAGAAATTTCAAACTCTGCCGTTGGTTGTTTACTATAAAGTACGGAAAGAAACGTAGATCTGTTCTAACTCGGGCTGGTGTAGTATCATCTTTACATCTCAAGTATTCATGCACAATACAGAGAATTGCTTTAAAACTAAGTTGAAGTATTTACTAGTTGTTTGTCTTGAGTGCTGAAAATCATATTGGTTTCGTCAATTTCATTAATCATGTTTCAAACTAACGAAAAGCATCAATACCTGTTTCTTCTACTATGGTTTCTCTTCCATCACACAACTCCCTACTTCTTAACATATTACATAATAATGCATATATTTGTTGATTCACCCTCAATAGATCTGGACAATTTTTTGAGTGTTCATGCATACACTTGTATCCAAATTGGGCACCTGCTAGTTGATTACTGCGTACTAAAACATAGTTCTTAACTGGATCTTGATATAGCTTTTTTCATTACTTGTTAGAGCTTTTTCCATTAAGTCAGAGAATGAGAGAAAAAAACAGGATCTTTTATTACAGTGAAAGGAAAGTCCTCTATAAACGACATCAGCTTATTGCAACGAAGCTTCACATATGATGGCCATTTATTTCTATCACAACATCTTTCGTGTAATTACTATACATAGTTCTAAATGGAGGTGCTGTGTCATCATATTTTTTTTGTTCCAACAACATGACTCCTTAATGATACAGCCTCACAGTCGAAAGCACATCGGAGATAAGCATGGTGTTGGAGAGGAACCCGCTTGATGCTGCATGAGCAAGGCAGGTAACCCAAACAATATCCTGAACGCGGGCATCCCAAATTCCATTCGGTCCATGACAAGACTCACAAGTTGGGTGACTGTAGAACTGAACCCCACATAGTGTATCTTCTGATGCGGCTTCACCTCATTGTCTCTCCCAGCGGCATTACTGTTGCCTTCTTATTTTTTAATTTTTGTCATCAATTTTAACAGTTTGTTATACAGTGGGCTGTTTGAGAATTACCACCAAGGTTTGAGTGGGCTTTTGTTGATGTTTGAACGATGGGCGCTGATGCATGAATCACGCTCGATCTGCTTGAGCAGTGTTATGTGTTTTTTGTGCAAAAAGTTTAAGGTTCAAAAAGACAAAAATAACAATGACAAAGATTCATAAGGCAATTAACCGGCTGCTATTGACTCAAATCCTGGCCTCTTCTAGCTGATCCTGAACATATTGATTTTTTGGATTTAATAAAAAGGTAATACTTCCATTTTACTATGCGATCATTTTTTTCTTTCACTTGCAATCGAGGAAAAATGCATCAGAGCTGAGAAATTTTGCTGCTCCTTGTCAACCCAACATCAGTTGTAATTTTCGTCTGCTGAAATCATATCCAGGTAGAGAATCTTTCTCTCTCACTTGGCAGTGCAAAACTCTGAAGCTAGTCCTGAAGCTTATACCTGCTTCAGCTTGCAATCAACAAATATGCACTCAAAAAGAAAGAAAGGAGATGGGTGTATTTTATAAATTTTTTATAAAGGTCTATACATTTTAGTGCTTTAATATTTTTACAATTTCTTTTCTGTCAATAAAAGTTTTCTTAAAAAAATACTTTACATAGACCATTTTAATCATTATACACCTATGTATAAGTGCAAGCACATGCACATAACCAGCTTCATGTGCAAGGAGTCTCGCAACTTGAACCAGAAAACTGCCACCTACTGTAAAAGTTGGATGGCTGTAATTTAAATTTAATAACTTCGAAGCTAGCTGCACTTTCTGATAGAGATATGGAATAGAAGGATCCATTTTTGTTATGAAAACGCATTTATCTGCTTTACCTTTGAAGAAGAGGGCCCTTATTATTTTCTCTGAACCCATGAACCATGCATGAACGGTTACCGTATAAAAACAAGATTGTCGATAAAGATATCCATGATCAAGGATATTCATTTTACCCTTTTCTGGGTCTTCACTATAACAAATGCCTTTTGTGGACATAAGACCGAGGAAGCTCGATAGTCTTGGCATGCAAGTCATTGCATAGCTAATAGCTAATATAAATCTTACTTGAACAATTGTCACGCCAATTAGTCATCTGTTCTTCCTGATGCGTTTCGTAGTTTTGGATCTAATATCTAAGGTTGATATGGAATCTTTTTTTTGTTTTTTAAATGTGGCCCATAAACAAACAGTATATTTCAGATCCACAGAAAAATTAGGAGTTGAGATTGTTAATATCTGGCGAAAACCTCAGATCTGAAATCCAAGTTAAACAAACGCCCCTATTTACATTGATCAATGACAGCTAACTTTAGACGAAAGTTTTAGAAAAATTTATACTAGGTGTTGCTTCTTCAAATTGTCTATATGTTGATATTTTCATGGAACATAAATGGTATATTATGCCTTTTTCAAAAAATTGAGTGTTTATTTTTTTTAATTTTAAAAGTTGGAGTGGTGATAAGTTATTGTCTTAAACATTAGGCACTCTTATATAACTTTTTATACCTCTTTTCTGAATCTTTACTTAACTTGCTTTCAATCTTAACAATATGTGAGATACTTCAGATGATTGATTTCCCATTATTATGAAACCTTATTTACATTAATCCATATCAAGTGATCTGGTTATGAACTTCTGTCATTTGGATCTATGTACAAGATCGACATCATAACTGTTAAAAAGTGTAATTTCAGAAGTTTGGTGTGTTGACAATGTTGGATTTGAGATGCATTGGCTCTCTCACTGAGTTGAATGTACTACTAACCGCATCCATTTCTTTTATATATTTTGGTATTTGTCATCAAATTTGGATTCCAATATGAATGAAGAAAAGTTTATAACAGATCTAAACCCTACACTGAATGCACAATCAGAATACGATTTTTAAACTCGCCCGTGAATCTGAATATGACTTCTTAAACAAACTCGGACTGAATTATTATATGATAAGAGCCAACCTTCACAATGTATGCGGATTGGATACAAGATATTTAAAATTAAATCCAATCTGAATCCATGAGATACTTATTTAAATGTGAATCCAATCAGACATGATTTTCTTTAAGCCGAAACCAATTCAATCTCTTAATCAGATGTTAATTTCATTTTTCATATCTTTTTTTTTAAAAAAAAAAACAGTTCTTTTTTATATTGGGATCCAACTCAAATTTATCCTTACGTGAAAACTAATTGGTGAACGGAACAGCGATTTATCATCTGCCTCCTGTTCGCATTACACTAACCTTGAAGGATATGAGGGAGGAGATCATGATGAATATTCTTATAGATCTCCTTTAAAAATGGCCAATCATGCATTAAATGTTAGATAATAGTGGAAAAATCATACAACGTTGATTTTTCAAAAACAACGGTTTGGATTAATGGGTCCAGATGCAACATTTACCAAATTTGGTTATGACTTTATGTAATTGGGTTCAGATTAAAAGTACTATATTTTGAAACGAAGTTCAGATCCACCCATCATAACACCCTAATATCTGTATGTGACGATCTGATTCAATCTTTTGTCCAGTCTAAATTAGTCGGTTACCATTTAACACGTGTTTGGAAACATGGATATCCACTGTGTAAGTGGGATTTAACTTCAAAGTAAGAAAAAGTACATCATCCCCCAAATGCTGGATAACGAATCGGATGCCAACAGATGCTTACTAAAGGGTTTTGGAGTGGGATATACCCGATCCATTTACATCACTGTCTACTATGTATAATCTTTCGGGTGTTACAGGTTTATATATATTTCTCTTTCGTTCTTCAACCCTTTACAGATCCAAGGACTACAATCCAAATTTATTGTGTGCGTGTATGTGTGTGTGTGTGCGTGTGTGTGTGTGTGTGTATATATGTATATATATTATAATGGATCAGGGATATATGATGTCTGAGCCAATCCAGACCATCCACTGATGGCAACAATTCAGGCACCGATCGGATATCCACCCAATTAAATCCAAGTTTTAGTAGTCAAATTCAATACCCGAATTATCTTAGACGGACCATCACCCGAACTAGATGGACAGTCGTCCCTGCTGAAGCCGAAGCATGCAGTGGCCATGCACGAAACACCAAAGAAGCTCCCCACAACGGGTGAGCTGCTCTTTGAGGAAATGTGATGTTTTTCAAAACAGTTTGGTAACACACATCAAGAAAAACAGATCAAGAACTCCATTTACGTGGTTCAACAAGTTTGGTCTACAACCTTGGGCACACGAGAAGGAAAAGAGTGAAATTATATTTGATATTCACACAATACAAGTGCAACTGCACAACAATATGGAGGTTGAAGAAGGCATCCAAGAGGCAGTTACCAAAAAAACAAAAAAAGCTGAACCCACGTCCTAGCAACTGCTCACCATAATACATAGTCTTATACACTACAGGGACATCCGACATCCAAAATAAGCACTCCTTAACACTCCCCTCAAGTCGAAACATCCCCACTTGCTAAGTGCTTGACTGAGTTTAACTTTAGTCACACCTTTAGTATGCATCTGCCATCTGCTCCGTACCTTTCATATACAAAGTCTTGATCTCGCCAAACATGATTGACCGAAAGAGAACATAGTTTTCATTTGATAAACTAATTCACGATGGGATATCATTTTCATTTGATAAAGAGAGGATAGTTTTCAAGGAAAAACCCCTTTTTGTCTCTTAAATTTAGCTGACTAATTTGCATAGCTTTGGTGCATCCCTGCAGCAATAGACAGCCATAATGGATGGCGCCGGTGGAAACTCCCTTTGGTTGCGTTTGATGCCCTCGGATCTTAGATCTGAGGGTTGATTTTGGATAGTCGGATCTCAGACCAAAGTTTTTAAAATCGAAACATTACGATTTTCGTGTTTACATTTGGTGCGACCAGTTTTTTGCCCTTTCCCTTTTCTTCTGCCTTGCTGACGTCCCATCGTTTGCACCCCCTTCCTGGCCTCTTTTACCTACCTGTGGGTTCATTTTTCTTCTTGCTATCTGGCCTCCTTTCGTTCTTATGTTGCGTCACTCCCACTCTGCTCCCTTTTGTTCCCTGGCTCTTCTCTTTGTGCCATTGTTTTTGTCTGGCTTCTTCTTGCTGGCCACATCAACACTTTTGACCACTTACAGCACCTTTCTATCTCACCGCAGCTGAGTCTTGGGTCCACCCTTTTACTTGTTGCCCTTCCTTTTATAGTTCTTTTGCCTCTGCATGACCTTCCTTTGTTAGTAGTCTTCCAGACTACACGCTCCATTTGCCTTCTTTTTCTCTTTTGTCCTTACCTTACATGCCTGTTTCTTGGGGTTGTCTGGAGGTTGTAGCTTATTTTCTCTTGGTGGTGCATTTTGAAGGAGTGCAACAACAGGGTCTTTAGGGGCACCTCCTCGTCACCGGATTTTGTGGCTCATCTCGTGTAGGGGGATATCCATTTTGCTATTCGGCTACAGTGCCATCCTTTGTCTGCGGTTGGGTGACCATGCCACTCCATCTATCCACTCTCTCCTCACCCTTCTTATTTTGTTTATTGTGTGGGTGCCTCGTATATTTTGTTTTTATTTTTGTTTTTGCGGATTGTTCTTGTATCTAGGGGACTTCTTGTCCCCAAATTTTGCTATGAATTTCTAGTTTATGAGCTCTCTCTCTCTCTCTCTCTCTCTCTATGGTTCAACCATCAAATGACCAATAGAGCTCTAGTTGGTGTCGTGTCTCTCTCTCTCTCTCTCTCTCTCTGCCTATGTGAGCCCATAAAAAGGAGGTCTGAATACCTCTTTTCCGGCCGAAAAAGAGGGCATCCCCTGGCCACTATCGATGGTTTCGATTTTTAAACCCATGGCCATTGCTGAGGGCTTGTCGAGTCGAAACCCTAAGCATTGGAGGAGGATTTCAATTATTGAAGCCTTGGTGATGACCGAGGATTTTGATTTTGAAACCCTCGACCACTGCGAGTGTTTCTATTTTGAAACTCGTGGCAATGATCAGATGCTTTGATTCTGAAACCTCAACCACTGCTGAGGATTTTGATTCTAAAACCCTCATCACTGGCTGAGAGTTTTTGTTTCTGAGAAGCCCTTTGCGGAAGGTCATGGAAGAGAAAGAGAGAGAGAGAGGACTCTTCCTGCCATGACCTATCCAGTGGAGATGAGCTGAGATCCGCAGAAGAAGTTGGAGCCCCCTCTCTTCATAGATCTGAAATACACAGAAGTTAAAATCAGTGTTTGATAAGTCCATGGATTTCTCAGGTAGATCCGAGGTTGGATCTGAGAGACACAGCTATCAAGCACACACCCTTTTTGTCAAATGAATCTTTCCGATGGTTTCACGAAACCCACTTTTCATCTGATCAACTTGAATACATGGTAGTGGGAGAAAAAGAAACCCCTTTTACAGCAATAGGTTGGTGAGAATTAAGATATCAGTGCCAAATAAAAAGTTTTTTCTTATTTTCATTTAAGTTTTCCGCGATGGAGTCTTGATTCATGAATTTTTTTATCCGTTTTTGAAACATCCAGGAAAAAAAATCATGAAAACATGTTGAAAAAGTTTATCAGTACAAGATGATTTTTAGTGGCACCGAATGTGTGCCATTGAATGTTCATTTGTGGGGCATAATAAGTGCCACCAAAAATGGTAATGAATGTCGATTGGTGAAATTATTGTGAAAGATTTTCCTTGTTGTCAAGGAGAAATTGGTGGAAATTGAATCCACTAAACAAGGCAAGAAGAAAACGTCAATGAAGGAGCGACCCAACTACGGAAAGAAAGTTTGAATTCAAACTTTCTGTTACCTACCAAAAGGTTATGTCATTGTTGTACTACGATAGTTAGTTTTAGTTTACACTTTGTACGTCAAGTCTTGTAACACTTTACAATTCATACTATATAAAGAGAAGAAATACTCTTGCAGAAATCAACGCAGGAGAGTTATTCATTCTATTGTGTCATCATCTCCTCTCTTTCTCTCTTGTTACTATTTTCTTTATGGTATCAAGGCCACTTGCCACTAAGCACATGGCATCGTTCTCGTCAATTGCAAGCCTCATCTCTGTGAAGCTAAATAGAGATAATTATTTGCTATAGAGGAGCCAACTTGACTCTGTGATGATATCTCAAGATTTGATGAAGTTTGTTGATAGATCTGGTGAATTTCCATCAAAAACGATTCCAAGAGATGGCAAAAATGAACTCAATCCTGAGTTCTCCATGTGGAGAAAAGTCAGACCAATTGGTTTTGAGATGGATCAAAGCCACCATTTTCGAAGCTGTTCTCGGTCAAATAATCAGGACTCGCTCAGCGTGAGAAGCCTGGATGGCATTAGAAAAATCCTATGTCTCGCTGTCTGCACTGCGAGTCATATTATTGAAGAAAGAACTGATGTTCATCAAGAAAGGTAACTCAGATATGACTTCATACTTGTAGAAAGTTAAATTTTAAGTTGATTCTCTTGATCCGGCTGGCTGTCATACGCCAATGGAAGACTTAGTTCAAATCATGGTTAATGGACTTCCATCAAAGTATGAAAGTTTGATCACATATATCCTCAACAAAATTGCCTAGTTTTGCCAAGCTTTATGATCTTTTATTGAATAAAGAAACACATCATCAACTTATGAAACATGATGTTGCCGAGTCACCTATGGAAAAGCAAGTTACCATAACAGCCTTCAATACCATTCGAGGCCATGGACATGGGGACGGTTGAGGCTATTATCAAGGAAGAGGTGGTCGTGGTAGAAACCAGTCTCTTCAGCCCGCCCAAAATCAATTCAATAATCATCTAATGACTGGTTTTTAGCCAAACAATCCTTCACAGCCGAACCATCAGCAAACTACCCTACCATCCAAGAAGATCATCGAGTGCCAATACTGTGGCAAGGGTCACACAGCCAAGTTGTGCTGAGATAATAATCCTTGCACATTCTCAGCCATAATAGTACAAGAATCGGGTGATAAATATTGGTATCTAGATACAGAGGGAACCAACAATATTATCACTAGTGATGAAAATCTGGAGAACAAGCAGACGTACTCAGGCCCCGAATCCGTAATGGTTGGAAATGGTAAGTGCCTCCCTATTTATCACGTAGGGAACTTACAGGTTAATATTCAAGGAACTGATTTTATTATGAAAAATAGCTTACATCTCAATAAGCATTTTTTAATTTACTCTGTCTGAATTTGTGATCAAGGGCCACAAAACAGGAACACTACTTCTTCGAGGACCGAAAACTAGTATTGGTCTTTACCCGCTTCAAGTAAAGACTAGATCTAGTGATAACATCAAGAAGGCGTGTGTGGCTCAACAAACAAAGAAGGTTCAAGGGTCGTATGAGGAATGGATAAGCAGCCATATTCCGTTACTAAAAGAACATAGTATCTTTGCTTAGTGCTCTCAGTTACATCTCAATAAGCATCCCTATTCCAAAGAAGGTGTGTGAACATTGTCTAATTGGAAAGGGGCATAAGTTGCTGTTTCCCTTGTCGTCTCTTCATGTTGCTAAACCTCTTGAACTCCTTTACATGGATGTTTGGGGACCAGCCTCGGTGGAGTGCAAAGATGGTTTTAAGTACTTTCTATTTATTGTTGACAACTATTCCTGCTTTACCTGGATGTTTCCATTGAAAAATAAAAGTGACATATATTAGTGTTTCATCAATTTCAAAACTCTTGTCGAAAACCAGTTGGGAACCACCATCAAAACTGTTAAATCAGACAATGGAGGGGAATTTTGCAATAAAATTCTTGAAACGAGTTGGAAAACCAGGGAATTGCGCACCATTTTTTAGGCCCCTATACACCCAAACAAAACAGGATTGTAGAAAGAAAAAATTGGCATGTAGTTGAAACAAGATTAAGTATGCTTCATGATGCTCAACTTCACCATCCGTTTTGGGTGGAAGTCTTTTGAACGGTGGTCTATATAATCAATCGGCTACGTACTCTCAAACTAGATTAGAAATCTCTGTTTTAAATGATATTCAATCAAGTTCCCAATTATAGCTTTCTTCGAGTATTTGGATCCAAGTGCTACCCATTATTGACATTGAGTAATGATAACAAGCTTCAACCAAAGACAACTCCATGCATTTTTATTGGATATGGGAGTCAACACAAAGGATATGTATGTCTAGATCCCAAATCAAGGCGAGTGATAATCTCTCGACATGTTATTTTTGACGAGCAGTCTAGAGGCTTCAGCAACACCAGTGATGTCTCGTTCAAGAGGCTGATCTTGAACAGTGGGCATCAAAATCTCATTATCCTTTTAATAGTGAGTTCAATACAACAGACCCAAGGCAAACCACACTAAGTGACTCTCAAACAGAAAGTTTTGTCATCCCTCCAGCAATCAATATAGAGGGTCAACCAGGTGAGGCTCAGACCGAAGCAATCCAAACTCAATCAGACATACCACATATTGCTGCCATTCCAGATCAACCGTCCACAAGTGGAAGCCAAGACATCATCACCCTGCTTGACAGTCATTAAGACGCCCGCATAGAATGGTCACCCTTTCTATAACAGGTTTGTCATCTCATTCACATCAAATGGTCACTTGTTCTATGACAGGTTCTCTCAAACACAAGACATTCTCCGCTCAAAGAAAGATGGGAGTCAAACAGGAGCCAGCCACATTCAAGGAAGCCAGCAGCATTACTCACTGGATTAATGCTATGCAACAATAAATACATGCATTGCATAAAAATTAAACCTGGAGTCTAGTACCACGACGGCCATAGTATAATATTATTGATACTAAATGGATATACAAGCTTAAATGCACTGCTGATGGTTCCATTTCAAGGTACAAGGCACATCTGGTTGCTCGAGGATTCTTACAAGAAGCCAGGATAGACTATTTGGAGACTTTCAGTCCCACGGTTAAGCCCACTACAATTTGCGTCATTCTCACCATCGTTGTACAACATGCATGGTCTCTTCACCAGCTCAACTTTGATAATGCATTCCTAAATGACTTTCTTAATGAAGACATTTACATCACCGAACCAGAAGGGTTTGAAGATCCAAGTCTTTTGTCTCACATTTGCAAACTCAACAAAGCGTTGTACAGATTGAAGCAGGCCCCTCGAGCTTGCTATCAACGCCTGAGTATCCTTCTTAGGGACATTGGATTTCAGGTATCTCAATTAGATGTTTCTCTCTTTATTTTCCGCCAACAATGTGAAAAGATATATATCTTAGCTTATGTTGATGATATTATTATCACCGTATCATTCGATGCACTCATATATCAAACTTTTGCCAAACATCGGCCATCATTTTCAGTCAAGAACTTGGGTGATTTGTCATATTTTCTTGGCATAGAGGTGATTCGACAGCCCAACTATTTGGTTCTTCGGCAAGGAGCTTATCTTAACAATGTATTACAAAAAGCTAACATGACCAATGCCAAGCCTGCCCAAACACCTATGTCAACTGTCCATGTTTCGGGGTTTCGCACTCCATTCTCGGATCCTAGTCTCTAACGGAGAGTGCTGGGAGCATTACAATATCTCACCCTCACACGTCTGGATGTAGCATTTGCAGTAAATCGAACATGCAAATACATGGATCAACCCTTAGAATGCCATTGGAGGCTCATAAAGTAAATTCTCAGATATTTACAGGGCACAAGCCAGCTTGGACTATGCATTCAAAAATTAGATCATCTTCACTTAATCGCATTTGTCGACGCCGATTGGGCTGGAAGTATTGAAGACAGAAAAACAACAGGTGGATGTGTAACGTTCTTGGGTAATAATCTTATCTCCTGGGCATCTAAAAAGCAACAAACCGTGACTCGTTCAAGTACAAAAGCTGAATATAATTCTCTCGCATGTGCTGCTGCTGGAATTCTTATGGCTGAAAGCCCTACTAATTGAATTGGGCATATCATGCACTGGAACTCTAATATCGTGGTGTGACAATATAGGTGCATTATACTTAGCAGTGAACCCTGTTCGCTATCCAAGAATATCTCAATCCACTTTGTGCGAGATCACGTATCAAAGGAAAATATCTCAATCAAGTTTATTAGATCATCCGAGCAAATAGCAAATAGACAGACCAAACCTCTTGGATCTACTAAGTTCAAAGAATTTAGAGTCTAGCTGAGCATTATCCCTGCCACCCACAGCTTGAGGGAGCGTGTGAAAGATTTTCCTCGTTGTCAAGGAGAAATCGGTGGAAATTGAATCCACTAAACTTGGCAAAAAGAAAACATCAATGGAGGAGCGACCCAACTAAGGAAAGAAAGTTTGAATTCAAACATTCCATTACCTTTCAAACGTTATATCATTGTTGTACTACCATATTTAGTTTACACGTTGTATTTATCCCAAGTCTTGTAGCGGTTGACAATTCATTCTATTGTGTCATCATCTCCTCTCTCTCTCGCCCTTGTTTCTATTATCTTTAATATTTTGTGGCACAATACTCAAACGTCATAAATAGCCTATTTCGTGGCATTTTATTAATGATCCTGAAAACCTTTCATTGATGTTGGAGTTGTGCCGCAGTCGGCACTTACAAAAGCCTCAGCTGGCCATTGAAGGAGCTCTCAGTGGCGTTTTTCCAAAGCTGGTATTAGATTATTATGACAAAAAAAAATGCCACCGTCTATCTTTTTGATGGCACTGCCTCTACGACAGAAACTTTCAATAAACATCCTTAGTGGCACATATCTGTACGCCATTATTTACATTTTATCACAGATTACAAATGCCATTGATGGTCTATTAAAGTGTCATTAAAGATCATTAGATGCTATTGCATAGACAATTAATTACAAAAGGAGTTCTCTCAGCAAGATAAAGGATCAATGTCATTAAAATAAGATTTTAAGTACATTATAAATGCAATAAACTAATCATAAGATTTAAAACTATTAATCCAACATTTGTATGTCTACCTCAAACTACAATCCAATCCACCATTACAAAATCATCAGCCACCTTTCAATTCTTGTTATGTAAATGTAGGTCATTGTCAACAACCCTCCCTAATTTGAAAATATCTGGTCTTCAAAGTGCAAGCTATCACCCGAATTGACATTACTGCCACATGTTCGCATCAAATGAAGATGATGATATGGCTCCGTATATCTTTGGGTACTAATGAATTACAAAATTCCAATTAGTACTGGCAGGCAACTCAGAAATTATCTGTGCATATTAAAAAGCGAAAAGAGAAGGAATGAAGCTGTCATTAGGACACCATGAAACTGTCCATATTCTTTAAACATGAATAACTAGGGGGACAATGAAACCTTACCTCTCCAGTGACTGTGTCCGAGCATGGAGTTCTATTGTTTTTTGCACATGCAAGTAGGAAGGATCTGTCAAAAGAACACCACGACATTGCAATCACACCTGCAGAAGCACAGTAAACAGCTTGGACCCTAGGGCGAAAAGTTAACAGAATGATGGTATGCCTGTAGGATCTCCAAGCACAAGCTCCGGTGGAAAAACAATTTGCTCAATGACCTTGTTGGCACTCACAAAGATTTGGTGATCATCAAAGAGGACCGCAATGGATTGAACCCATGTGAAGTGTCCGAACATGCCCGCCACCCACTTACCGATGAAGTGTTCATTAATGTGGAGGTTGGCTTCAGAGACCAAACAGAAGTCCTTATCCTTCCTCCCACGGAAGTAGAAGGTGATGCCATCTCTCCCAACAACACGAGGGTCTTGGCACTCTCCTCCTGGCCTGTCACAGTCTGCTCAAACAATAAAAGGAATTAAACCAAAAAGATCTCACTAATATACTGAAATTACTCATGAACAAAATGCCAGTGAAATTAATTAGTATCTCTCAACAGGTTATCTCAACTGATAAATCATGTACGCATGAAAAAACAAGTTTCAATCCATATATACTTGATTGAAACGGCCCACTCAGTCTGATTTTGTTAAACAATTAAGTTTTAGCAATGGTTTATGTGGCACTTTGTGATGTTAGTCTGCAACATGGAAGAGAGAGCAGGAGTTATAGAGTTTATAACCTTACCCGATTTTTTGTATAGCATCTTTGGCATACCTCAATATAAACTAAAACTAACTATTTCAAATGACAATTTTACCCAGCACATTTCCTTAGGAACTTTATAACTTCAAGGAACCAAAAAAATAGTTAGGGGCCGTTTGATGGCCTGGAAAAATACTGTTCACCCAGAAAAAAAATTCAAAATTTCAAAATTTTTCCTGCGTAACAAACGCGGAAAAAAATAATCGACCGTTGAGGTCGATTCCGGAAATTTTTTTCCGGAAAAAATCTCCACCTGGAGAGACGGAAATTTTTTTCCGGAAATTTTTTACAGCCCGTTAGGGTACGCTCGCTCTCCCGAGTGCTCCGACGGTGGCCGCTTCTTCATCAACCCAAAAACCAGAGACCTCCCCTTCTCCAGCGAGGTCCGACGAAGGGTTTCCACGATGCCGCACCTGCCCGACGCCTTCAGCCGCCTCCGCTTCCTCTGCTCTTTTTTTTTCCGGTTTCTCTCCCATCTACCACCGTGAGGAAGACGACTTCCCAAACCAGGTGCGTCTCTCTCGATTCCCCACTTTCGTTGCGACGTGGACGAACTGGCCCACACAGAGGAAGGACAGGAGGAAGCCTGCAACCTCAATGCCGTGTTCCTCTTTTTCCCGAGCGCCTCTTCTTTCCTGCTGTCGTGAGTGAGCCGCAGCCCCTGCCTCTTCTTCCTCGTCGTCTCCCTCACACTCTCATCTCCTGCTCCGACCACTCACCCTCTCACTCTCTGAGGTATGCACCACTCTGTCCAGATTTTAAATATGCTTTCTTCTGATGTTTTCCTTTCTATCCGCTCCAATTTGTGCCAATAGATAACTGATGTTCGTGTTCCTTCGTCTCTCTTCTTTTTTCCGCTTGTTAGATGAAATTTTGGTCAAGAGGTGGTTTGGATATTGGGTTTTCTGTGTTTAGCAATTAGCATAACCGCTACGGGAAGAACGATCTTTAGCAAATTCTCAAGATTGGAGAAAAACTCGTTGAGGAGGAAATTGTTCTGTTCATCCAAATGGTTCTGCTGACAATGGTAACGGAGTAGAAGAAAAATTGGATGAATTTCGCCGACTTCTGGGAAAAGCTGATGGTGATGTGCTAAGGATCGTCGGTGTTGGTGCTGGTGCTTGGGGCAGCATCTTTCTTGTGCTTCTGCAAGATACCTACGGCCATTTTCGCGACAAAATTCAGATTAGGATCTGGAGAAGAGCAGGTAGGTATGTCGACCTAGCAACGGCAGAGCATTTGTTTGAAGTGATTAATTCAAGGGAAGATGTACTTAGAAGACTGATCAGACGCTGCGCTTATCTGAAGTATGTCGAAGGCAGGCTTGGCGAGCAGCGGACCCTGTGCAGATGAAATTTTGAAAGATGGTTTCTGCTTGAACATGATTGATACGCCGTTATGCCCATTGAAAGTTGTCACCAATTTGCAGGAAGCCATATGGGACGCAGATATTGTGATAAATGGTTTGCCGTATTAGCAAAAATTGGAAGGAAAGGCTTAGTTCTCCTATAATTATATCTCTGGCTAAAGGAATTGAAGCAGAATTAGAGCATGTTCCTCGCATCATTTCTCCCACCCAAATGATCAATCGGGCAAGTAAGGTTTCTATCGTCCTCCTTTCTATGTGGTTTTATTTGCAGAAGTTTGTTCTTCCCGTTTATCACAATTGTCTTTGGATTCTATTATTTAGACATTTTTTCTCTTCTGCATTTTGTTCAGCTTTCTCTTGTTCAGCCAAGAAATTTCTTTGCATATTACATTTTGTTGCTTTATTTGATGTATATTGTTGTGCTTTGTGCTTCACTCCGTAGATATCAATGTCATATCTCCATTTTCACATGTTTTGTATACTTAATGCGGAAAACATGCTTCAGCTTTCATTCACAAACTGTTCTTCTCTTGGGCTGCAGATCTCAATCATCTCTTCTAATATTGAATCATAATCGGCCATTCCTCAGATTTTAATGTTTACAAAGTCTTTTAGTTGGAAACTTGGTGAAGGCAGGTCAGACTAAGAATGTGGAAATATATTTCTGTACCATCAAACTCAGAAATATAGAATTGGAAATATATTTCTGAGTCATCACACACACACCAAAATTGGAATCAGAAAGATTTTTCCCATTCCATTTTTCCATTTCCTATATTTCCAGAAATATATTTCCTGAAATATATTTCCAGGCCATCAAACGGCCCCTTAGGGAAATGGCCTCACGAGCGGGCTGAAGTAGATAACAGTGATAAAAGCAGCACAATAAGCATTCAAAATTAATAAATGGGACACTTACGGAGACTGCAGGAAAAGAGACCTATACCGGGTGATATCTTCACTGGTATTGCCCCTATCTTCATCTCTGAAATCACCTGTATTGTGTCCCTCCCTACAGCCTCTCGTGGTGATGATGCGGTTCCTGGTATAGCCAATACAGGTCCCTCCCTACAGCCTCTCGTGGTGATGATGCGGTTCCTGGTATAGCCAAATCTATAGCGATAATTTCTTTCACCGGGGACAGATAGTCAATAACGGTGCACTCACCACCACTATAGCTTTTAATTAAAAAAACAAAATGCAGCCTTATATATGAAACATGGTAGTAACAAGATAATTAGTTTATGTACTTAAAAAGAAGAAATATAAAAGAATAAAATCTCAACTCCAAAGATAGTACACAATTTCGCATCAACCTGCCAATGACCAACACTAGAAGATTTTCAGTTGATTCTTCAAGAAGTAGAAAAAAGTTAAATGAAACACTATCCAGAACAGAACAACTTTTGTTCTCTCGGTGGCTGCTAAAATAGGATTCTAACATTACTGAATATTACGGGACATACAACAAAAGACAAGTGTACGTTCCTTGCTGCTAGGCATGAGTGCCAAAAGATGGGGAGGAGTAGGAATACCTTAACAACATCCACATTTTCAGGCAACACTAAAAATCAACCTTTTACTTTCACCATATTTGCCTTTGATTTGTTTTCTATACTATCCATGTATCCTGCTTATAAAAAAAGGACCGATATAACCAGCACGTCTTGATGATAAAGTAGTACAAACTCTTTGACAACTATATGTGGCATAAAACAATGAAGTGCACAAAATTGGCATGTTAAGAATCCAGAATCAGTCGAATCGTTTGACATCCTGATGATCTAATGGGAGCTGATAAGCTGTTGATAGAAGCCCATCTTGGAGGCATCGTATGGTTGATAACTGTGTATAACCAATCTCACAGAATAGCATAAGAGATGTTGATTTTTTCAAGTCCCATTCAAGCTTTTTATTTGATCATCATCTCAACGTGCAACAGCTTACATCCTTGAGTGCTCTACCTGTGTAGCAACAAGGTCTTCTTTATCCCAACGTTGCGCCTCGTATCAGCGGCAATTCTGATCAGCCGGTCGGCCCCAGTCGCCTTCCAAGTCCCTCCCTTTACAATTCTATTTGGCTTGCTTCCACTATAGTTCTTCCGATCTCTAGGAACACAGAAGAACCATTCTTTTTCTGATATCATCTTCAGGTTCCTTATCAACCAAGTCAACATCATAATCAGAAAATTGGAGAAATTTATCTGTAAAATACAATGAAGACAGGAACCAGGGGCTGCTTTAAAAGTTCCTGGCATCTCCCAAGGGTCACAAGAATCAGTACGAAAAGCCAAGGCATTACCGATGACCAAAACATGTCGGTGGAACTTAGCCATGCTTGCTAACGGTTTTACCGATATTTTTGTTGATTGTTAATGAAGATGGTGTTGGTAAAAATCATCATCAACATAGTGAAGTAAAGTGTTGGTGTAGCCACCAACACTGACGTGCCAAAACAGGTGGGTAAATAGATTGTTACCAACAGTTTCTTTTTACCCAAAATGCTGAAAACGTCAGTAAAACTTTATACTGACAATGGTCTTGGATGTCGGTAAATTACTGATGATTCCGTGGACATCGGTGAAACTTTACCAATGTCTAGATCAATGTTACAATTAATCTTTATCAAACGCAATCTTATGCTTCGGTGAATGTGTCCTAATTTTTTTCCTAATCCGCATAGGACATTTTTTTCAAATTAGAAATACATATATTAACATGCTTTTATATAGTCTATGTATCAAAAGAAACAGTTAAATGCACATAAACTAAACAAATATATATAACAAAATTTTGAACTTATATTACAATACAACCGATTTGCTATAGTTCAAAGTTTCAAAAGCCATGAACATAAATTGCTTCCAGGGTAATCTCATAACCGAGGTGGAAATAGTGCAAAGTTTAGCAGTGTCGGCAAGTGAACAATGAACATTAAGAAAATATGTTTAAACTTGCTTCTTTAGTGTGGTATAACCTAGAGCCAGTGTAGCTTCCCACTCAACTGAGGAGGGGAGGATTTGTGGCAGGGCAACAACAACTTGCTTTATGTCTGCTTGCAGAATTGTTCCTCATCAATGCATTGCTTGGCTAACATAGACAACTAAGTACTAGAAATCCATCAGACAAACAATGAGAGAGAGAAACATACACACACATCCTATAAATGCAAGAAAGAAGCAAAGTGAAAGAACATCACTAGCTGCAATCTTTTTTCACTTGTGACTAGTCAATTCAGTGCCAGAAACTCAGATGCTTCCAGATTGAATAACTAATAAAGAAATGGTACAATTGACATAGCAACTAACATGGAAAATGTCCCATTGATAAGTCACCAGTTTCACCATCATACTCAAGAAGAATAGCTAGTCCATCAAAATAAATTTTTGCTAAAAATGACAAAATTATGATCGCACAAAAGAGTCGCATGTTACAGTTACCCAATAGAGACAATGAAAATGTAGAGACCAATTCATAGAACTGTTTTTCATAAAATACTCATAGTCTACCTACACCCACCAAGAATGACAGCAGTGCTTTAACTTGTTGTAGTGGAATGATGACAATGGTGCTCGACTCAAAATCTCATATGAGGGACACAAGAGAGTGAAGGGAAAAATTTGAGGAAGAAACGCTGGTACCAGGGGAAGCAAGAGAAAAATTGGGAAAAATACCGTAGGAGGAGCAAAAAGAAAAAATTGAAGAAGAAAAAGCCAAGGGGGAAGCAAGAAAAAAACATTTGGGCAGGATTAACAGGTAATTATTATAGGACTTCTCTTTTTTAGTGTTCATTCTGGTAAAACTCAGCACTGGTATACAATTATTACCTGCAAAAAAGGTCATGTTATATGTTGCAGACCGTCATTCCATAATGTCTTTAATTCATTAATGAAAGACTACAAGAAAACATCGAACGCTTTTGCCTCAAGAGACTTCGGCCCATAAATCAACAATGCAAGTGTAATATAGGCTGTTTTAAGCACATGCAAGGGGAAAATTATAAACAATTATGACAATTGGCCAAACATTGTTTGAGAAACACAATGTTCGAAAAAGATTGAATCCATCAACTTCTAGACGAAGTCTTACGTTATTACTATCTGCTGCAAAAGAAGAATGTATTTCATCAAAAGACTTTCAAGCTTTGACATTTGCTGGATGCCTCAAATGACCAACCTGAACACGCCTTTCATCATGCCATGTCTTATTCGAAGCAATTTCACATAACATAAACATCCTGTTCAATCTTGGAACCAATGAAAAATGATGCAAAACACTTGCAGGTGTCTTGTAACATTTATTGTTCTTAGTTTCATCCTTCCATGTTGAAGCACTATAGATATCACATTGGTACTCAGCATTATCTTTTCAAAATCAACAAGCAATTGTTTTCACATGCATATATTTTATCATAACTGAGACCCAATTCTCAAATGATCGTTTGCTATCATAATATGACTTTGGCAATTGTACACCTTGCAAAAAAGCGTCATGAAGAAGTTCAAGTACCATGTCATATGACTTGTTACTCCATCCATTAAGGCACTTTATATGGAATACATGCAAAAGAAAAGACCATTTTGTGAATTTCATGCACCCTATATATAATTCTTGGTAAACATCTTTCATTAATTTTTCATATGCACTATCTTCTAAAAGTGGATCTTTGTTTGGTTCATTTTCTTGACTATATATTAAATTATGCTGATATTCCTAATGCGCCTACTATCCGACCTTCCATGACATCCATATTATATTCACTAATCGCATTCTATTGACTTTTTGAAGGTAGTATACTTTCACCATGATAATTCCAATATACGTAATTTGGAGCAAATTCAAAGCATACGGTATGGTTAAATGCATCTTCTACTCAGTGCGACAAAAAGTTGTTGCTCTTCACATATGGACACCTAAGTTTGGTATCAACAATAGAATTATTCGGCAAAGTCAAGAAAATTTTCAATTCCTCTCAAGTACACAGGGCTTGCACTGATAAATGAAAACATTAAATGCATCTTCTACTCAGTGCGACAAAAAGTTGTTGCTCTTCACATATGGTCATCTAAGTTTGGCATCAACAATAGAATTATTCGACAAAGTCAAGAAAATTTTCAATTCCTCTCAAGTACTCAGGGCTTGCACTGATAAATGAAAACATTCATACAAATCAATTAACTAAGCTCACCACCATATAACATAATAGAAACATAAACTGGTTAGATAAAAAATTACCTATTTTGGAGTATCCAACTTCTATCATCCATATAGGCAAAATTATATGGTGATTATATTGCTATCTAAAAGAATAATTAGAAATTACTTACTAACAACTACATCCTTAAAAAACTGACTACAATTATTAAAATGTCACATATCAACCTTATAAAAGCAAGACAACTAACAAATTAGCTTTTAAGTTGTCCATTCATGCTTTTCATGGGTATAGCTCTATGCGTAAAGGCTATATATTCATGAACAAAGACTCACTCAAAATATTGATCTCACATGATGTCGTTTTATGAAGACTTATTCCTTTTTAAAACCGATACCAGGACTAAATCTAGCGCAGCCGAAACAGTCATTAATAGTCCAACACCAATCTTTTTACTCACTCAACTCATTGACTCCTAATACTTCATCCTCCTCAAACCTAGCTCAAGAGCCTTTGTCAGTTGGATATAGGATTACTAAGCCAAATAACAGGTGAAACAGGATTTATCAAAAAGAACTAGCATTTCTACTTTCAACAGCCTCTGCCAGGAGTTCATCGAAAATTTATAATTTGCTATTTTTTGAATAAAAAATCTGCCCTATATACACACACACACACACACACACACACACACACGTGCATACACACATATACATATATGATAGAGTTTTTAATTTTGATTATCTACCAAAGTTTCTTATTAGCTATCTCTATTGCATGACACGTGCATGCTAGTAGGGAATAATTTGAGGAGTTTGTATCTTTTGTTATTGATTGTCTTTCTGGAGTCCTGGGATTGGAATTGGGAGTAAGGATGTTAATGTATCCGATTCAAATAAGATACATCTTGAACTATATATGTTTTTTGGGATATTCACTTATCCATATTCAAATTCAGATTTGAATACAAACAATGGATCTAAAATTCAATATCACAATCTGCAAATTTGATTCAAATCTGGCTGATTTTCAAAATGTAACAGCATTTGAATATAAGATTTTTATTTAAAATTAAATCCAATCCATTTCTGAGCCCGAACCCGAATCCAGTTGGATATATATGTACATCCAAATCTGAATCAGGATCCAGTCAGATGTTGTTTCTTAAACCAAACCCAATCCAATTTCTTAATTGGATGTTAAATTATTTAACATATCCAATATTTTTTGAACTGGTTTGGTTGGATATTAAATTAAAATCAGATATATTGACAACCTAATTTGAGAGGAATTGGCTCTATATGACCTTTCGGCTATGATTGACCATATCCATTCAATGACAAATTTTAAAGTTCTCTTTGTTGGATTATTCGATTATTTTTTGGGAACTATAATGGCCATAGATATGCGAGATGGTGATAGTGGCCACTACAATAAAACCCCTTACCTCTGACGGGGCTTTTTCTCACCACCAACAGAGCTGGGTGAAGCTATGTACATTATAACTTGCCTCGGCATATGTTTATATCTTATGTTGATCTTGGGTCCATTTGGCAACAATTACAGTATGTAACTGTTTCATATATTTGTCCCAAATATTAGGTAGATTTATGTAATATTAGGTTATAACATTCCATGAATCTACCTTAAATATTATGGCAGATATATATAACAATAATATCCTGTTCTGATTACCAGATGAGCCCTAATTCCTGCTTTGTTCCTAGAGTTTCTACCATGCATCTTTGATCATGGATTCTTTCACCTGGATAACATGTTTAAGATGCTTATGTGAAGACATCTAAATGATATTTTGATTTTTTTTTTGTTGGAGCTAAATGTTGGTGGTTGTTGGCTTGCATCAGCTACTTATCTTCCACAGGTATACATGTCTGTGATATTTTTACAGTCTTCTGTGAAATAATTGCTTATTTGTGTGCTTTAACTTATGGATGCTGGATTTTTGTCATTCCAGTAACATAGGGATCCAAATACTAGAATCTGTATGTGATGGTTAGATCAACTCAGTGACTAATTATCATCTGTAATCTGTAAGACCAATCACCAGGTTTGATTACTCGGTTGAAGCAAGATATGAGCATCAGAAATATATGTATATATTGAAGCAAGATATGAGCATACTAATTGCGTGATTGATATACTCATGTACAGGCCTGAATGTGACAAATAACATTTAGGAAGCACTTTGATAAAATTGAAATCCATTTAATTGATTAAAACATCAATAAAATATGTTACGAAACATTTCCGAAAGAAAGCTCATTAAGTTCATGTTCTTTTGTTGCTATGATTTTCGATTGTTGGTTTTTTGGCTTTTGCCTAAATCATTAAGATAGGTAAATGCTTTGAGATATGAGACCAGTGACTATTAAAATTCCATAATATCTAACAAGAAATTGTATATCAAGCCAAAATTGTTATTAGTAATTTAGATAGATCCACAGTTACAACACACATCACGGACGGAGGCAGGGGCACCGGCAGGGCCTTAGGCCCCAACCATCAAATTTTTAAAAATTCAAACATTGTTATGTAAATTTCATAAATTTAAGTTTAACATATATAAAAGAGTTTCAAAATTTTATTTTGGTCTATTAAAATTTTGAAACTATATTTCGGTTCTCACACATACATTCTAACATAGAGCACTGATGTGCTTGTGCAAGTAATGGAGATCTTATTTCTCTTGTGGATTAAATATTTGAGTACTGGTCCTGCTATAGGTCACCAAAGAAATGATTGTCAAATAATATGCTTTTTGGGTCCTTCAGTCTTACATAGAATTAAGCTCTATGTTTGTGTGTTTTGGTTTGCTTCCTGTTGTGTGTTTTTGAAGCGTTGAGTCAACACCTAACATGTCCATGAATTTGACAAATATCTTAAGAATTAGACCGATAATTAAGGCCAACACACATAGTTGTCATATTTGACAACTCACCTACCAGGGGTCTCCCAAGCATTTCATTGTATCCTGATTAGATAGATATTCGCCGCTATAAGTTCAACTGCCCTCAGGCTCTTTCTTCATAAGTTCGTGTGAATGCTGCAAACTGTAGGTTCCTAGTCTGTGCAGAAACAATACAAAAGAAAAGGACTTGGGCTTCTTTTTCAAAGAAATCAAATGCGGGTGGGTCCGGTAATGGATCCGAAATTTCATTGCGCTTGAAGAAAAATCAAGGAAGACGCTATTTCTTTCCAAACTCGAGGACAATATGTCTGATTATTTCAAAGAAATCAAATGTGGGTGGGTCCGGCAATGTATGGCTAATTAAGTGCATGAGTCTTTTTCTTGGTATTGCCAGTATCTTATTTCCATTTACTCCTTTTCAACTCTATTCAATTTCAACCAAAGTTACCAATTGTCGACTTTTATATATATATATATATCCATAAATAGGTTTCTACCATATTCCCGAATATTTGTTTGTGATTTTTAAACAGGGAGGTCTGTCTATCATATAATACACTGAGCATGAAAAATAAAAAGCAAAAAATGCAAAAAAAAAATTCAAAAAATTGAAAAAAAATGAAAAAGACAGGAAAACCACGTTTTTTTGTTTTCACATTCTTTTTAAAAGTATTATCTGTTTGCCGTTTTATTCAGCGGACTTATTTTTCGTGTTTTAGAGCTTTTTCAAAAAAAAAGTGTTTTTTATCATTATATTTTCTACCCAATTTTGGTTGTCATCTCTCACAACCTATCTGTAAGTGGTGGTTCTCATCGGTCATGAAAATGTTTGCAACTGCTAGGTTGCTTGATTAGTGCAATATTATTGGCTTGAATCGGACAGCTAAGTCACACAGGTGGAGGTACGATACGGGTGCGGAAATGGGGATACAGGTGCGGACACGGCAATTTTCATAATTCTGAGATACGTGGATATGGTAAATATAATATTCTCAAAAATTATAAATTGAAAAAAATAATAAATTAGTAGTTCACTCTTAAAGTTACAAGCAAAACATTGTTTATCAGGAAACATTGTTTATCAATATCATCATTATCGTCATTTATTAGAAAAACAGAAAAAAAAACACAAGAAGTAAGGGAGAAGAGCTCAACCTAACTTAAAATCTGGTTTTCTTTGTGGTTCGGATCGGGTCTGATCAAGAGCCAATCCAAAACGTATCCATGCTTCATCCGTGTCCGTATCTCTGTATCCCCGTATTGACACGGATACGACATATCTGTGTGCTTAGTCGGCCCGTTGCTTCAAGTCTTCATCACATCAATTTGATCCAGTCCACATTTAAAAAAAAATGTTTTTAATTAGTTTTTTATACTGTTTATTTATTTTTCAAAAAATTATATTTTTTCATATTTTATGCTGATTCACAGAAGTCGTTTAAATCACCGGATCGGCCGACAACACGGAAGTTGCTAGGCAACTTCATCCACTCGTTTGAGAAGCGGATTTTCACAATGTTGTCATCTGACCACGATGGATATTTTGAGTCAATGGACGTTCATAAAGCACGAATGGCATGGTCATGGTCTGACTGCAAAGTTGGAAAAATCAGCTTTTGAAACGAGCAGATGGAAGTTGCTTCCATGTGCTGGTTGTTAATCAGCACAAAATGTGAAAATTATATTCTTTTGAAAAATAAATAAACAACCTATAAAAGGTAACAAAACATGTGCTGATCAACTACTTGGCCTTCTTTTGTGTTGCTCCTTCACCTCGACTGTGGTTCTTGGCCAAAGGGAGACGCCCTCAGCCCTTGTTTCTCTGAGCAACCATGGTGGATGAAGTTGAAAAAAAATATGAATCAATAAGCATTCATATTCAACACGGCCAGCCTCAACATGTGAGTGTGACCTTAAAAAAAATCAGCTTTTCTCCATGGTCAGCTCTTGAAATTTCCTCCTCAAAGCCAGGAGCCACATTTGAGTGCACTGGAAGTATGAGTAAGGTGAAGCCAAGTCTTGTTTGTTTGATAAATTAAAATAGGCACGATATGTGTCCTTTTAACCTTCCATTGAATGAATGCCTTCAAATATATAATATGCATGTATAGCAGTGCCTCCTTTGATAGGGAGAAGGGCTTCCGTGCTCCTTTGATTTGCTTCAGGGACGGCCAACTGCATTCTTATTGGTATACCATTCTTTTTCTCTCTTTGTTTAATTTTGATATAGAAAGGAGGATGCTAAGATGAAAGATGAATACAATCAAATTTTCATATTAAAAGAACTCAAGATTCATTCTCTTTTTGCCCCTCTGCTTTTTCCATATATATATATATATATATATATATGTAGGGAGAGAGAGAGAGAGAGTGTGTGTGTGAGTGAAATTGGTACATACTTGACCATTTGATTTTTCCAGGACAAAAGTTTCAGAGAAATTCAAAGAGAGAAAAATGTGATGTTTTAGTCTTTGGCCGTTAAAAAAAGATGGAAAATAGAATGATATCTTGGAAAAAAATGAAAAAAAACTGATTTAGAAAGAGAGAAATTGGTAGGCACGCGACCATTTGATTTTTCCAAGAGAAAAGTGAGGGAGAAAGTCAAAGAGAAAAGAAGAGGTGATATTTTAGTCTTTGGCCGTTGAAAGCACAATCTCTTAAACTGTAAACAACCACTTGTAAACAGTTTGCATCATAAGGTACTTGCAAATAAATCAGTTGCACATGAGAATATTATCAGTGGTTAAACACTGATGACTAAGTACTTTACCTTTAATATACCATAACCATAAAAGACAATCTTCCCATAGTTGCAGCTCAATATTCAAGTGTTTGGCACAGCTGTACAATGGACAAACTCTTTATACAAAAGGAAATAACTCAAATATCAAAACTGAAATCGTCTTTCAGGAAACTACACTTGGCAAACACATTTAAGTAGCTTACCTTTCCACTGAAAACTCTTAATTATTCAAGTCACAACAGGAATTAATTCCATTTCCTAACAAACAAATGGAACTCTCTAGGACATGCCTTTTTACCCTAGGAAAACCCAACAAGAGGGTATGAAATGAGACCAATTTTCCTGCGTTCATAAATATGCCAAGGAAAATCCATAGATGCCACACGAATTCTGGAAGAAACTTCATCAATTAAGACATTGACTAAAGAAAAATAAAAAGAGATGTGTTACCCAAGAGGGAGACAGAGAGCAAGATTGCTCTTCTTGACTCCTTATGTAGTTCGCAGGATTCTGCTTTCTGATCTTTGAAAATGCTGCATTCTGCCGCTCTAACATTGTCAAGTACTTTGGCATCAACTTAATTGTAAGCCTGTAAAAGAGAAAGAAGGATGAAGATGATGAACAAAAGAAATTAATGTGGTTTGGAAGAAAAATTCCTACTGCACAACTCAGTCATCAATTTCATGATGATCTGGTTCCCTTAGCACAGTATTTACACATTGCTATGTCTGATTCGAATTTGAATCACTTTCCATGGGTGTACAATCTGTTTGCTTGAATTTATCCTGTGGTTTTGAATAGGAGAAACTGACATTCTCCCGAAATCTTTCATCACTGTGAAGAGGCGTTTTGTTGCTTGTCTGATTGGCTTTGCTTCCATATTTACTGCTCTTAATTTGCTGGAATTCTGATTTATTGCTGGCTGATTTGATTTTCTGCCATATTAGTTACGCCTGATTTCCTGTAGTTATGATCTACGCCTGATCTCCTGGAGTTATGAACCATTGAGGACGCACCTGATTTTCTGGAGTGAGCTGGTGCGTTATCATCCCCCCTCAACCGAAGGGAAGGCTGCGTACGTAAGCCAAGATGCTGAATCATTGCTAAGACAATGGTTTGGTAAAAAGATATGCAAGCTGACCTTCGGTTGTGACGAATTGAGTATTCATATTTCCCAGTGCAACTTGTTCATGAACAAAACGATAATCGAGGTCCAAAATGTTTCATATGTTAATGAAAGACTGTTTTGATAGTGGTATGTAGTGCCGAAATGTTGTCACTCAATAGAATTGGAGCTTTGGAGAGGTAGACACCGAGATCTTGTTAAATGAAGGTAAGCCATTTAATTTCAGCAGCAGCTCTGGTGAGGGCCTGATATTCAGCTACACAGGACGAGCGAGCAACAGTCGGTTGTTTCTTAGTGCTCCAAGATATACAATTTGGACCAAGAAATGTGCAGTATCCTGAAGTTGACCGGCCTGTATCTGGACAGCCTGCCCAGCCTGCATCATAGTACGCTCGGAGAGTCAAATCTTGGGATTTATTGAGACATGCCTCGAACATATCGTATAATCCATTTCTGAATTGACATGAAAAATTTACTATATAGGAGAGATCTGGCCGTGTAAGGGTCAAGTATTGAAGTGCACCTGCAAGACCTCGATATGCGGTAGCATTGGAATAAGAAGAATCAATTTCCTCAGGAGATTTGGAACCAACAGTAATAGGTGCGCTCACTATTTTACATTGCTGCATTTGTGCTCTAGAAATAATGTCTTGAGCATATCTAGACTGATGCATAAACAAGCCATTGGAAGTGCTTGAAACTTGAATTCCCAAGAAGTAATTCAGATCACCCAGATCATTCATAGCAAATTATTGTCTGACAGTGACGAGGAATGACATTATAAATGAATGTGAATTTCCTATAAGAATGATATCATCAACATAAAGTAATAGAATAGTGATAGATTTTAGCCCATGATGCACTCCAGTGGATCTGGTAGAATTTGGTGGCTGCATATGCTGAAATCTGAATTGTTTCTATTCCCCTTACTTGACCTGAATTGAAGTGTTTATTAAGCTGTGGGCTAGTCGTCCTCTATGGCCAGCTCAGCAGTCTTGGCCCACCTGTTCGCCTCACACTGGTTGCCCCTTACCTTGGTATGAGGTGGTTCTCTCAAAACTCAAGGTATTCATGACGGGGCCGCTGGTTCACAAGTCATATATGGTCACCCTTTCACCACCCTCCTCAAGGATCCTACTTATTCTTTCAAGGAGGTCGGAGGAATCCTTGCTGAGTCGATTTAGCCGAGGGTTGCCAAGTGTCAAGTTCAATGCCTGGTCCCCATCCAACAAAAATAAACAGGCTTGCATGGAGCTGTCCACCCTGCACCCTGTTTTCACAATGTCTGTAGGCAGCGCCGAAGGTCCCTCCTGTGTTGACCCCCATTCGAGCCCCCCCTGCTGACTCAAGATGGCTTGAGCAGGAGCCAAACTGCTCCAGCAGTGTCGACATATCCTTTTACATTCACCGCAGTTGGTGGGGTCTCTTGGCAGGCGTTGCCCTCACAGCCGGGCACAAAACGAAGATAGTGTGGGCTGCCCGCAGTTTGCCTTTAACAGGCTGGTTGTGCGATGAAAGAGGTAACAATCACACCTCTGCCCTTCTCCTTTGGCAGCTCCGGAAGAGCCACTAGTTCAGCTTCTTCTAGCAGCTCGTTGGCTACTTACACTCATGTAGCCGCCCCCATTTGGCTCCGCACGTAAAGCACTGGCCGTGCCTGAAATGTACTCACCTTCCCTTAGGAGACAAGTGTTGTAATCACTGGTTGATGGCATTCCTTGGGTCCACTGGTGGCAGAATGCCCTCCTCGGTTGGTATGCAGTCGCTGGCCCTGGATAGCGTGGGCAACATCAACTGCATTTTTTGCTTGAAGAGACCAACCTAGTTTCTCTTTTCCCATTCCAGCTTGAAAGTCAGGGCAGTGTCCTGCCAGGCGTGAGTCTAGTTCTCCTCCTTTGTCCTAACATTATGCTTTGAGCGTGTGTCTGAGAGTACACTGTGTCACCGCCCTCAAGTTCTGCAGAAGGTTCAGTTCTCTCCAATGCTGGCCGCATGGCAATTTCAGCCTTTTGGTCCGGGTACTCTCCCTAGGGGCATTGTGCACCTTGACCCCCCATTGCACATTGGCCACCGTCGTCTGGTTCAACATGGCATCCTTTTCTTTGACCTATTATTGCATGTCGATGGCACTATCTTCAATTTCTCCGATGCAGAATCTACAACCCACAATAAGCAAAACAAAAAAATATTACGGAAAACCGGTTTTCACAATCATCGTACTCCCAAGTGGCACATGTAGAACTCATAATACAAACCTGCTGCTCTGATGCATCTGATTCCCAAAATTTGATAACAGAGATGATAGCTGAAAAATGACTTTCTAGAGGTGACTAGATAAACAAGAAGAAACATAAATATACAGCTGATAGCATACTTATCAAGCTTTGCATCTTTTGCCACAAGACCCAGATCTGCTTGCACTACACTTTCCTTTCCATAGCACAGTCTTTCAGGGCATAATTTTGTCTGATGATAAAAAGAGAAAAAGGAATAGCAACAATAAACATATATCACATGCTCTTGAGATATTTAAACAACAAAAGTCACACTTGTTCAGAAGAAACGTCAATGAGCTCACCTGCTTTAAGGTCCTGGCACCCTAAGAAAGACTTTGAAAAGATTTTGAAGCAGGACACAAGAAAAGAGTCCAATAAAATATCATAAAAGAAGACAGAAGAATTAAGAAACAGTCAAAGAGGAACAAAAATTGTTGTCAATAAAAGAAGTGATGCTAAAATTTATTCCTAAATCTAATCAGTCAGCAAAAGATTCAAATGATTAGCTGAAACAAAAACAGGAATCATCTGTGAATCAGAGAAAGTTAAAAATTGTATTGTTTATGATAAAAAGGTAAAAGAGAAAAAATAAAAAATTCAGAATATTGAAAATAATTAAAAATAAAAAGGACATGTGATCTATATGGATTCAAAGAGGGTTGATTTGAATCCATGGATTTTAGTACCATGAAATAAAGTATAGTTCCAGCCAGGGTCATTCTTGAACGGCTCAAAATCATGTCAAATTGCTGAATAGATGTGATAATAGAAATAATAGTAGCAATATTTATAATAAAAAAACCACTTAAATCAAACAAAGCCAACTTGTTCTTAGCTCACCAACAAATCACAGTATTATCATGTCAGAGAGGCATTGTGATCACCACCGATTAATTTAACCTTACAAACAGCACCAATAAGAAGGAAATGAACTTCAAATTTACATGAATCGATGAACATGTCCTGCTTGCAAGATACACCCAGAATGATGTCATTTGAAAGCAGAGACTAGAGAGTAAATAAGTAACTAGTTTGGGAAAAAAAGAAATTAACATAACACCAGAAGAAAAAACAGTTCTTTATGACCAAATTAAGCATAAAATGCTTATTCATGTGCATATATTTCTAATAGAAGCACTAAATTAGCATGTGCTAGAGGAATGCAAAATGAAAAACTAATTGTTGAACATATTAACAATTAAAATCATCAACCTTTGAGCTGCATTGTCTGTCTCTTCATTGTCTATGCATTTTAGCTCGTTTTTCATCAAAGCCTGTGCCCAAGCAGGAAGTCTCAGGTGCTGTATACAAATTGGTGCCAAAGTCATCAAAGTTATCCATATCAACGTTCTGCAATTATCAAAAGAAGACAAAAATTTGTCATGGACTAGCACTATTAATCTTCCTTGTTTCCCAAAAACAGATAACATCATAACAAGACGATAAGGAAAAAGTTATCTAAAGCATAATTATTTCCAGTTAGTTAAAACACCAAGCACTTATTCACATTTGCCTCTGTTCTTGGGACTAGGGTTAGTATGGAATCGGGAGCGAGTAGAGAGACCCCTACAAATTTTCAGAAGTAGGAACCAAGAAATGAACTGGAAGTGACCCTAAAGTACATCACGAAGCAAACGAGAGCCAAAGTAGCAAGTTAAGAAACAACTAGCCAGAAAAAGATATAACTTATAAACAAAGTCCAAACTTTTTACATAATTAAGTTTTAAGCTTGGGCAAAAATTTATAAAATAGGGTTTGATTATATTAGGAATCTAGATTTTAATGAAAAAGGAAGCTTGCATCAGTTGCCTGAATAGGAAGCACAGTTCTGGTCACAATTGAAGCTGGCTTCTTTCTTTAAATAGTGCTCTCAAGACACTTCAAAAGCACCTTGCTTTTTGCTTTCCAATGTGCTTCCAAGCCCCGTTCGTAATTCTGCTACTCCTGCTTGGGACCAGTTTCCAAACTCAGGTGTTGTCACTGTGAGTGCGCTGGCCTTGAGGGACACCAAGAATGCTCAGTAACCAATCTTATCATGTTTAGCATTTATGTTTGTTCTGCATGAATACTTAGTATATGTCATACGTAATATGTATAAATCACATAGTTACCTACATGTTATATGTTAATGTATACAGATATTATAAATATACATATATCATATACGTCATATATTTATATATTATATATATATTATACATTTACATATACGTTACATAGTAATATACTACATTTATGATGTCAAATATACATTATATACAATTACATATAATATTTATGTAATATACATATATAAAACTATAATAGTTATATATACATATACATATAACTATATACTATTTAGGTCATATACTATAATATGATATACATACAACTATATGTACACATTATATACACAATATATTACATGTATTACATATATGTAATATACATAAATGCATTATATATATATACATATATATGTGTGTGTGTGTGTGTGTGTGTGTGTGTATTATATATGTTACGTAACATATATATACATATATAATAAATTATGTATTGCATATGTAATATAACATGTTATAAAGTAAGTCACTTGGGTGCACGAACTATGGTGGCATACCCGCACCGATGCAGGTACGGCCTGGCACGTCACTCGACTCGGTCAAACCTAATGGGATGCTCCTAACAGCATCTGTTATTCTTTTCTCTTAATTTTTTTCTTGTTTTCCTTCTCCTATCTTTTCCTCTTCTTTTTTCCCTTCCTCTATCTCTCTCTCTCCCCCCCCCCCAACATTTACTCTATTTAATAAAACTTTGAATTTTGATGAGATTAAGGTAAGCTTGATAAAAAAATAAAAAATATACACAAATAAAATACATATATAACAAATAACGTGTATATATATATGCTCTAGCTGCACCCGCACCCATGTGACATAGATGCATACTATATAACGTAGTTACATACTACGGATATATACAAGTGTAATCATATTAATTTATTACATCATATATATATATATATATATACACACACACAGACACACATATATATATATATATAAACACATTACATATATATGTATGTATATGCATAATATGTATAACATTTGAAACTATATATGTATGCACATATATACTATATTATACTATAATATAATGGTATATACATATATGTGGAATATAATACAGATATCTATTATACATGTGATATGTGCATACTTATATAGTATGTGATATGTTAATATAGGTATATAGATATACGTGAACATATATACAATACATGTATGTAGTATATATCTTATAGTATACTGTACATGTCAACAAATAAATTTGAATGTGAACTGAGTCATAAAATTACTGAGAACTTTGCCTCAGCAACCAGCTTATAGTGTTCAGGTACTGCACAATATGCGAGCAGAAGAGTTAGCAAAGAAGCTACTTTGCAATGAGATGCACAGGCATAGCAGGTGAAAATAAGTAAACAACCTATCTTTGTCACAATTCTCTCTAAACGTTCAGCAAACTCATGAAAGAGCTGCTACTTATAGGTTTGCACAAGCATGGAGTCACATACATCAGTATGTACATGCAATTTTCAAGATTTTTCAGGAAAGCATTGTCAAATATAAAATATAAGTAGAAAAAAAGTAATAAAACAGCTGAGAAGATAACACTAATTTTCAAGATTTTCTTTTTGGTTTGTTATCTACATATGGTTAAAATGGGAATCATACAATATACATGTAAAAACAACTTGACCTTCTAAAAAACAGTTTTTAGTGGGAGGGGGTTTGCTTGACTCAAAATCATAATTAACTGAAGGAAGGCTTCTCAAAGAAACGTAGGTACCATCCACAAACTAGGCCTCACTCAGTAGCCTATTTACTTGGTTTCACCTACATCCTTCTTGTATCACTAGGAATGAAAACTTAGTCAAAACACAGAAATAAGGAATAGTTAATATCTAAACATTGCACCATACACATCCACAGCAATGACAAACTAACTACCCTAGAGATTTTATAAAGAAAAGTCCACATGTCAACAGCATCGAAGTTCAATGTGGCTACTTTGATTTGTCTCAAAGTGAAGGAACCAGATCGGAGGTCGAGTTTGCCAAGTTCTGCAAAAGTTGCATGTTTAGGTCAAGAAAATGGTGGGCTATATAGAAAGAAAATGAATGCCAAAGGCTGCAAAATAAGCATATGGGGTCATAGTCCAGCATTCCAAGGAGGACTACTTGAAAATGCACTACAAGAACTAATGCAAATGGTGGGGTAGTGAATTGGGTAAGTTGACTTCACATGGTCAATGTTCACCAATGCACGAAGAAACATAAAAATGAAGAACATCAGAAGTTAACTTTGTGCTGACATTACAAACTAATTTTAACAATGCAAATATAAAGTTTGTGTTCATAATCAACAGAAAAAAACAAGTCACAAAAGCAAAGCATATTCAAAGACAACAAGGTCTTAAAGCATGTGATTGCATGATGTAGAATTACCTCATTCTTCTTGGCTATGCAAGATTACTATGTTCTAGTTCGAATTTAAACTCGCGAACACAACATTTACGAAGATTTAGAAATCTCTCTCTCTCTCTCAAACACATGCCATGCATTCACAATCCCAGACCTTAGTACCTGAATAGGCATGGCTCGAGATTCTTTCCAGGTTGCAGGATTTATGAACAGGGTGGTCACCATGCGAAACTCAGAAAGTGTAGGTATTTGTCAACTTAGTAATTTAGTCACATAAGTGAATGAGAGCAATAGAAAGATAAGTAGTCGCATAAGTGAACATGACACTAGTAAGGCTTAGAGAAACAATGACTACTCCTACTTTTGGTGGATAGGCAAAGGAGCAAGAAGTATAAAATAATGTCACATAAAATTAGTTGACATCAAAGATGGGGCCACCCATGGCTTGGGATGTGCAAAGGCTCCACATGCAGTTTCTCATTTCAAAATTTGCCATATTAAAAAAAGGAAAAATGTTTTCTTAATGAATAGCAATTATAAGAGAGTATAACAATTGCCATGTTTCTTTTGTACAGGTTGCACATAAACTTTGATATGGACAAGTTTTTATGATCACCCATCTTCTGATTGAAAATCCATTTCAGGCAGCAATTTCATCTTGTAGTGTGGATTTAGTTTTCTTTACAACAGATATAAAAATCTCAAGTCAACTTTTATTGGGACAAACTCCCAAAAAGAAGGCCCGTTAAGTGGCATCACCTTTCTGTCTTATTAAAAAAGAGTCTTAAAAAAGGCATTAATAATTATATTGTTCATTAACTTATTAAGTTATTCTTGTGTAGTAGTGCAGTTTGTTATTCTATTAACTAAAACACATCTTCTGTTTCAGGAAAATCTTACGTGCGATGACATTTTATATTCTACTAAATGACAAGACAGTGGCCCTGTGGCTCAACTTTCTAACTCTGCCACTGATTTGCATATGAGAGAAAAAGACAAACCTGGTAGCTCTTCGCAATTTATATCTTCAAATGTACTCTCATAGAACCTCATAGGTGTTCTAGTGGGGCTAGTTGCCAAATAAAATTTCCAGTAACCACTCAATCAGTGCACAAATGGCAAGCCCTCAACCCAATAGCCAACACTATCTAAAGAACTAGAAACAACATCGTCATTCCATGTGGCTAAGTTGGAAACCAGCACATCAACTTTGCTTCTCTTGCACCAATACTTGAGAGGTCCTACAAACAGCGGTTGAATAACTTAATTTTTTAAAAGTATGCCAAGAATACATAGCAGAAATATATGATGGAAGCAAATTCAACTATCTGCAATAAAAAAATGAAAAAAAAGAGATGAACCCCGTACATGTGCGATCACAAATTGAGCTTCATATCTAAACAAGTTTAATTATACAAACTCAAATGCAAATGCCTATCTAAAGTTTTCCAATTAATCCACAAATCCTACAAAGCAACATAAGATCATAATTTCAAAAATTGCACTCGTACAATGATGCATAGGAGGAGGTGACAAAATGCTCCTAATCCCTTTCTTCACAACCCCCTTCAACTGGCTACCAATTTGAGGAGAAAATACAATGCATGCAGAACCAATGATCAAATCCTTATAGATCATCCTATTGCCTTCTTGTTCTACTGCACCATCAACAATTATGAAGATAGGTAGAGTCTCCCCCACAAAAAAGCATATTCAAGTGTCCTATGCACTCAAGAGAGAAAGGGGCTAGCCTTTTCAAGAGGCTTGAAGTGAGAAACAAAACAAAGTAAAGATATCGATGTAGAGGAAGTAGCAGCAAATATAGATGACTATAAAACTCTAGTATACACATGCATCCTTATATACCTGGGTATAGACATGACATGTGCAACTAACGTATCTGCATTTAAATAGAATCACAAGCTCAATGAAGAGAACACGACAGTCAACAATCAAACTGCAACTACTTTAACTAAGACTCAAACAAGCATTGCATTTTGAACCACGAGCACTACCCAGAACCACGTCCCCACTATACTAAACTACAGCTAAAAAGGCAACAAGAAGAAAATTCAATTTAAACCCAAACTTTAACGCATCCCAAACTAAATCAAAACATCAAGAAAATTCAATTTAAAATGTGTTCTTCACAAAAAAAACATAAATTTCATAAGGACAACCAAATGGATCCATGTTCGACTTAGATAAACTCGATTGGCTGTAGAAGAAAATGATGAAGGACATGCACAAGGGAGATTCAAACCCCTTCGGTCCCTCTCTCTCTCTCTTTCTCTCTCTCTCTCTTTCTCTCTCTCTCTCTCTCTCATGTATAGCCCCCGACTTCAATCACTCCCATACCCTCCACGCCCCTCTCCTTTAGCACCCACCTAGCCAAGCTGAATCCCTACCAAGTCCCTAAGCACCCATGCACGTTATGGCTCCCTCATTATTCTCACCCTAGAGGTCGCACCACTTCCCTATCCTCGGATTCACCAAGGACTCCAAGAAAGAGTGACTTCTTGAGATCCTAAAGCAAGGACCTAGTGGCTTGGCAGCCCACTCCTTCTCATAGACATGAACAGGCTTGAGCTCTAACTCTAGAGGAGACCCAAGTGAGGAAGGGCTCCAACAAAATAAGGCAATCAAAAACCTTTCTAGATAATTTTCCTAGCAATAACACACAAATATATGCAAAATCACAATTCTCCCCACTAAACAAAAAGTCTAAAACTGTGTTGGTTGGAGTATTGGCCTTGATATGGATACAGATCCTTAAATAAATAATAATAATAATAATAACTATAAAATTTCACTAAAAAATTTGTAAAAAGTAAAATTGAAAAATCTGTTTCCAAGATAGAATTCAAAAAACAAGAAATAGAGCTCAGTTTTCAATTTTTTTTTTTGTGAGAAATAGAAACAGTGAAAGTTTAACAACAATATATCAAAATACTCCAAGTTGAAAAAAATTTGAAATTTTGTCGGCTGATTTTCACACAAGAAACTTCAAACCAACAATCAAACCCAAATTCAACTTTATCCCAGATCAGAACGTCATAAGTCTTCTGACTTTGAAACAGAGAATGATTTTTGTAGTTTTTATAGGTTTGCCAAATCATGGTTATACCTGTCTTTGTAAAGAGTTGATACCAAAACTAAATGTTGTATTGACTCAACGGAAACAGAGGACCTTCAAAAATACTGAATGCTTATGATATAAGGAATGTCAACGACCAAAGGCAAATAACGAAAAAACAATTCGATGACTAATATATGTTTGCAAAATAATTCAGCTAACTAACTAGGTTCGACCCATTCAGAAAGGCTTGACTAATGAAGAGAAACGAACACACAAAGTAAATACCAAGAAATAACAGCTCCAATATTCATATACATTCTAAAATATAAATCAGTGTAACCATGCCATGCGCAAGAAACATACATATTGAAAATCACAAGCTCAATGAAGAAAACACGACACTTAACAACCAGACACCAACCACTTTAACTAAGATTCAAACAAGCATGAAATCAGAAACTACCCACGTCCCCACTGGATTAGACTACAAATAAAATATTCACCTAAAGGCGGCCAGTCAAGCACCACAAGAAGAAAGTCTGAACAATTGACCTTCAACAATAGTCTCACATGATGAGGACTCTAGTTAACTGACGCACTACATGAAACTAACTCTAAACTGAGCACGGCCGTAGGCTGGAATCACATGGAACATAAAAAAGGATACATATTGAACCTAGGTCTCAAAGTCTAAAGACTCTAAACCTGCTTGACACTCACCAATAAGACCTGACCTTAACAGAATTCTAAATGGAACCAAGTCCCAACCTGTAAAGGGAAAGTTCATTGGAGGACCCAGCAGCGTGGTGGACAGTGTGGTCGATGATGCTTGAAGATGGAACACCTTCTCTTACTCTCACTTTTGACACTTAAAAATTCTTTATGCCAGCTAAGAAGAGCAAACAAGGAGGGATAAATAGAAGGAAATCTACCGCATGCTGGAGATGGGGGGTTGTTAAGATGAATGGTTAGATTGTTAAGATGGCTATGTGCCGGAAACACCATAGGCCCTTCTCAAGCATCTCCAACTTTTTAAAACAACTAGACGTAGCAAGACTACAAGAAATAGTTAGCTAGTATAAGATTATATAAATGAAAAAAATCAAATCAAATAAAATCTAGAATCACATTTCAAAAAAACTACTACCTAAACAGCGATGAGAAATAGGACCCATGAGTGAGGAGAGGGGATTATGTGTGATGCCCTTATAATTTGGGTCCATAAGGGAAACCAAATAAAATCACGTGCTTACCCATGTTCTCTCTTAGTTTCCTTATTGCTCATCCACATCATCCCAACTTATCCAACATATGTCTAGCTAGAAACCAACCTCGACTAAACTAAGAATCAAAATCAACTAAATATGTACTAAATAGGGTAAATTTACTTATACAGCCCACCATATGTAAGTATATATATGGTCATAACTCCTATACAGTTATGACCAAATAACATGGTTATAGGGCTATGAACCTATTCTGATCATAATACTATAATCCAGTATGACATCTAATAACATAACACCAGTGGCCTTATATTAAATGGGATACTACTCAAAAACAATAGTGCTATGTCTGGTAGAAAGCTTTGTCAATCGGTGAAGTTTGGTTGACTTGAACAGAAATCACAATCATTTGCTGATTTATGTGCATAAAAAGGTAACTCAACTTCGGAAAGTGTAAATTTAATGAGATGCACAAGGATGATTGAGAGGCTTCTTAGTTATTTGCGTGCCAAGCATTGCATGCACAAGCAAGAAGAAATGACCAGGCTGTACAGATTACCTATGTCACAAGCTTGCTGTTGCTTTGACTGAATGATGATGTTACACCTTCCAACACATACATCCTACTGTTATTATTTGGTCAAAATTGAAATTGAATTCTAAGTGGCAGTCCTTGAGGATGAGAAATTGCCGGGAAGTATGTCGGTTCAAGATTAAGAATTGCATAAGAATCAAGCATATGAATGTACCAAAAACCAAATTTAATTGAAGGAAGTCCAAGGAAGAAAACAGCTCTAAACAAGTTAGACGCTCTAGTACATGGCAAAACAAGAGGACGAAAAAGTTTAACATGGTCTTAGTTTCAGAAAAGACGACAATAAAAATTTCAGTAACATACCTCTACACACTGTTTTGGAAGCACCAGGCACCCTATCCGACCTGCATCACTGGCACTCAATGTTTTCTCCGGTAAAGGGGTGATAATAGAATTTGAGCTTACGGAAGGTCAAGGATCACATGGAGGACTTGGATTCACTATAATATCAACAAATCAAGTGCAAATTTTGGAGTGAATCAATCATGCCAAGCAAATATGCTTTACATTACAATTCTCAAACTACGTAGAAGTGGATACTCTCCTGATATTTTCTGAAGCTCCTGATTGCTGCTGATCCTTGGCCAATATCCAGAAAGGATAGACTGATTTCTTGCCCATCCTTTGGTGCGATGCCTTGCCATGGTGGCCTGATTTTTGTGCCTTTTTATAAAAGTCCAGTCCAGTATGAAAGCTGGAAGGATTTTCCTGTTGCAACATAGAAGGCCTCTGTTCACGTGCATGAGATCCAGAAGGCTTGCCTGAATCCCTTGCTTCATTGTGCTTCAGAGAAGCAGACCGTTGTGTTATATTTTGGAATGAACCAGATGATTCATGTTTTTTACCATCAAGAGATTTCTTGAGCTTATGATCATGTTGCTTTCAGTTTCATGGATCTTTCTTCCTTTCACATGCTTGGTATCCAGCAAGCCTCCTATATTATCTTGAACTGATGCACCTAAAGGACTCCGCACATTAATTTCTGAATTCCCAATGTCAATCTTGTTATGTGCAGGGAGCTTGAAGTCACCCCATGCTTCCTTTTCAAATACATTTTGGTTCTCAACAAAGCAGGAAGATGCCTGCTCCAATTCTAGGAGTTTCTCACCTACCTTTTCAGTTCTAGGATACTTCATCGTTGAACATGAGTTGGAATTCCAAGCTAAGGAGTGCAAAAGCCCAAAAAATTGCGATACCTGTGCAAGTCAAGAATTTGGCACTGGAGCCTGACTCCATTTCTTTTTTTGTATATTGATATGTGAAACTGTCAACAAAAGGTAGAGGAGATAACAAAAAAGGCATCTTTAACCGATTTGATGTTTATGTGCACCTACCTAAGGCACAACCGAGTGTGGCCAAGGAGGATGCCGATGACATAGGTGGGATACCAGATGCTATCGCGGTCATGGTCGGAAGTGGGGAGATGGCTAGCGCGGCATCAGTCAAAGCTATTTAGGCATTGTGAGGTTAACCGGGAGAAGATACAGGGAGGGCCAAGGCATTTTGAGCAAAGTGAGGCCAATTCCATGTCGAGCAAAGCCGAGGTGCTAAACGTAGAGCACAAGACTAAAGGGCCGATTGGGATAGGCAGTCTGGAGATGAGTGAGGTTCACCTTACTTCTGAGGAGAGTGAAGCGTAAGGTGTTAGGCGCAAGCCGGCGAGGGAGATTGCGGAGGGTTGCGGGCTACAGATTGCCTTCGGTGACGAGAGCGAGGAGCATACAATGGGTTCAACCAAGCTTCGGTCAGCAGAGCAGAGCATGGAAGGGACTAGGTTCGGTCAGGTCAGTGGTCAGTAGAGCAAGGCTGAAGAGCAGAGGTTCTTGGTTTGGACAGACAAAGACTGCATCAGCTGTAAGAGACCAAGGAAGACTGGGCACAACCAAGAGTGCTTCTGGGTCAGGTTTAGTTGCCAAAAGCTCAGGCTAACCTGAGCACGTCATGACCGGGTTCAAGCCTAGACAGAGTCATTCTGTTTGTTTTATTTTGGATTTGATTGAGTCAGGTCTTGTACTGGTATCAGTCCGAGACAACGGGTTAAACCCGAGACAGTCCAAAGGCATTTAAGCTGGAGAGTGTGCCAAAACTTGTAACTTTTGGAAATTGAATCAATAAAAGAAACCTTTTCTCTCCTGCGCGAGAGAGTTTGAGCTGCTTAAGTGTGGTGCCAAAAGCTTGGCCAGCGAAGGAGACTTTGCTGGAGAAGAAGATCACCTATAGAACCAGAGGAGCCAAACAGGGAAGGCTACCGGAACTATGGACGCCGAATACAGTGCAGAAGTAGATCCGATCATAGTGCAAGTGCTCTCCAATACTTGAAGCGCTTAGAGGCTGGAATAAGAAGAAGGATCACTCGGTTGCGCAGCAGATTGTAGCTCATCTGAGGAATTCCTGAATTGCACGTCGATAGCCGGAGGAACTTCTCAATGGGTAAGAAATCCTTCTCAGTGGATATTCTACCGCGAGAACTTCCTATTTACCCTATCAGAAGTGGAGAGGATACTGACATTTGAGTCAACTCATCTAAACAGAAGAATAGATCGGTCTGATCTGACTGAGATTGAAGGATTTGAGAGGGATTTGAGATGCTGACGAGTTCAAGCGAGAACGATTCCTGTTTTGGGTAAGTTCAAGAATGAGCAGATGAGTAGGTTTGAAGATTCCAGATTTACAGATTTCAATGCGCTGTTAAAGAATCTCACTCAAACTGGGATGGTGTTGCACTATCAACACAAGTTTGAAAGTTTATCTTACCAAGTACGAGGTTGGGATGAAGCAGCATTATTAGGAGCTTTCATTGGGGGATTGCAGCCTGATATTCAGTTTGGCTGTGGTTTCCCAAGAATCTCATGACTTAAAGATATGCATGAAAGTTGCCCGACACAAAGAAGAGAAAATGGAATGGAAACAGCCTCTCCAAAAGCAAGGCAAAAGGTTTGACCCACATCGGACCAGACCGATCCAGAAATGTTACCAAAGAAGAAGGAGGTACCACAGCCAACCTCTGACAGCCCTAAGAAACAATGCATAACCCAGCAAGAGCGGGATGAGAGAATGGCAAAGGGGTTGTGTTATCATTGGGATGACAAGTGGTTTCGTGGACATAAGTGCAAAGAGATCAAGTTGTTCATAGTCATATATGACGAAGATGAAGAGTATAAAGTTGAGCAATCAGCTATAGAGCAAGACAGCCAGGAAGAAAGGCCGAACTATGAATCTCATGATGACAGCCAGGTGTTATGTCACACGATAGCTAATATAAGACATCCGTATCCCATGAAGGCTGTTGGATACATCAGTAACCGTAAAGTATTAGCTCTCCTAGACACGGGATCAGCTACTAATTTCATAAGTCCAGGAACAACTCAATTGATAGGTGGTAAAAGTGAAGTGATATATGCTATTGATGTCCAAACCGGTGATGGAACACCTCACGCATGCAAGGAGTTATGCAAGGATAGGGTGCTTCATATTCAAAATGTACCATTTACGATGGACTTATATATTCTGCCTATCCATGGAGTAGATGTAGTTTTGGGAATGCAATGGTTCAGAACGTTGGGAAAAATCCAATGGGACTTTGCCACCAAGACCATTATGTTCCCTAAGGAGAATAGCGAAGGACAAGTTGTTTTAACGGCTGTTGACACAAAGTCTGCAAAGACCATAGCAGCACAAGGTCCAGGAGAAGGGTCAGACCAGATGGGCAGTAGTTCTTCCATGGGAAAGAAGGAATCACAACTAAAAGAGGCTCAAATGCAGCAAATTGCAAAACAGTTTAAGACTGTTATGACGAACCCTATACAGTCATATTATATGCTCGAGGTGAAGGCTAAGAGAGCAGCGGAAGCATGGTGTGCTGTTGCTAACAACAAGGACCTAAAACTGTAACTTGTTCAGAAGTTCGATGACAAAACTAGCGCCCAACTTTGGAAATCCCATGATAGAGGACGTCAGGAAATTGGGTTCATGACGAATTCCTACAGGGGTGACCAAGGACCTCCCATATACCAAAAGTCTTTACTAAGGTCCTTGCCGAGGCACTATGGTTCTCATCCAAGCTGGGTAGGTGCGGGTGGAGATGTGGTCCTCCCCACTTCGGGACCAGCTCCATTCAAGGGGGGTGCACTTGATGTGCACCTACCTAGAGCAAAGACGAGTGTGCACAAGGAGGTTGCCGAGGACGTAGGAGGGATACCAGCTGCTATCGCAGTCATGGTCGAAAGCGGGGAGATGGCTAGCGTGGCATCAGTTGAAGCTATTGACTTTAGGCATTGTGAGGTTAACCAAGAGAAGATACAGGGAGGGCCAAGGCGTTTTGAGCGAAGTGAGGCTAATTCCATGTCGAGCAAAGCAAAGGCACTAAATGTAGAGCGCAAGACTGAACGACCGATTGAGACAGGCATACCAGAGGCTAGTGAGGTTAACCATACTTCTGAGGAGACCAAAGCATAAGGCGTTAGGTGCAAGCGGGTGAGGGAGATTGCGGAGAGCAGCAATATCTGTTGCGGTGCAGCGGATCGTAGCTCATTCAAGGAATTCCTGAACTGCACAACGACAGCCAGAGGAACTTCTCGATCGGCAAGAAATCCTTCTCCGTGGATATTCTACCGCGAGAACTTCCTATTTACCCAATCAGAAGTGGAGAGGATGCTGACATTCTGATCGATTTGAGTGAACTCATCTAACGAGAAGAATAGATCGGTCTGATCTGACTGAGATCAAAGGGTTTGAGAGGGATTGGAGATGCTGATGAGTTCAGGCGAGAACGATCCCTGTTTCAGGCAGATCACCTAATGTCTGACTTGGATCGATTTCAATTATTTTAAGAATCGATTCTTACTGTTGCAATCTGTGTCTAATTGTTGCGTATCCCTTGCAATGAGCTGTGGAGTGAAACAGTGAGGAATCGATTGACTGAAGATTAAGAAACAGAGGCTGAATTCCCGTTCTGAAGACAGCTATGGCAATCTCTGAAAATCAGCACAATTCCGATGATCGGATGTTGATCTGAGTAGGGAAATGGCTCAAACATCTTCATAAGTCTTGGGGGATCATTTTGGTGATGTTTGGGAAGAATCCAAGCTGTTTTGGTTAGATCGCTGGGGCTGATCGGAATCATGACGGTGGATCGCGGAATTAGGTGGCGCAGTTCTGAGTGACACCAGAAACTTGGCTGATTTCAATCCTCACCGACTCACCCTTTGGAAGCTCCTTTCAAGCTGAATTTTTAAGCATTCATACATCAGAAACTCAGCTATCACTGGTCCAAATTTCAGCTCAATCCGAGCTACGGTTTAATTTTGGCAAATTTTTGAAGGTGACTCTTTCCTGACGTTGCCTGAGTCCTGCGACAGGCTGATTTCAGGCAAAACCAGGCGCAACTTCAAGCTTCAACGAGTCACCTATTGGAAACGACTTTGGAGCTGATTTTTGGAGTGTCTAATTTTCTCTAGATCTTGGCTTCCTCCAGATTAGATTTAATGATTTTTGGACCTCTGTACACGGAGTTATGATTTTTTGAAGGAACGCTAGTCTGGGAGCTGGTTCCACACCTGCGAGAGGGATTCTCGCCCATTTCCCCAAGTTCAGTTATAGACTTGGGTGAAATCGATTCTCTGGTGCATTCTCCATGACTCGAGCTTGATGATCTATAGAATTGTCTTATGCTTGAGCTCCTGATTCCTTTGCAGCACCATACTTTCCGCTGATAGCAGTGGCAGCGAACTATTGAATTAGGAGAGAAGCAGAACCTGTTGGAGCTCGATCTTGTAGCAAGGAGCTGTGTTGAAGAGGTGTGCATCGCCGCCCATTCGACGCCAGCATCCCCCAAATTCAATTGCAGATACTAGTGGTTGATCTCATCTCCGGTGAAGCATCTCCACTCCTGCATTCATATGAGATTTCTGATTGCATACAGTGACTGCTCTTATTTTCTGGAAGCGCACATCACAGGCATAGCAGGCTGGTGCTGGACTTCATTCCAATCTACCGTCCATTTGAAGGGGAAGGGCGATCTTCAGAGCCAATCAGAAGATAGCTTCCACCAATCTACATCACACAATTGGGGTTTCCTGCTATTCGGGTGACACACCTCCTCCATTACTTACAAGAACAGTAAACTGCTAGTGTTGTCTTAAACACTAGGAGCCTGTGCATTGGAGATTGACCGCCATCAGAGGACTTGTAGCCGATTGAGCTGTGGAGTATTGATGAATCCCGAGGATATACTTGGCCTTCTTCCTTGGTGAGTGCTGGACTAGTTCCAGCAAGGTACATCCGAAACCCCCTATAGCTGCGTGGGCGGGTACATTTGATTTCCAGCCAACCTTCAGGTTTGCAGCCATTTGGGAATCCTCCAAAGCTCACCTAGCTGAGGACACATTCCCAAGCTGTCGGACTGTCCTATGGCGAAGGGTCTGGAATGCTTGACCTAGGGATTGAATGTATGGTTTGGCATGGATGATGTGATTGTTGAGTGAGGGAGAGATCTTCTTGTATCGTTGACGCTTGTAAAACCTCACATTCCCATTCTTTATTTGTAGTAGGTTGAAACTTGGGAGGGAACCACTACTTGTATATCAGTCTTAAGAGATATATTCAGTTGGGGTTGTGTCTGACTTGGGAACGAAATTTTGTAATCCCTATTCTTTTAACATTCCTCGGCGTGTTAGCCCCAATAGATCTTGAGAAGTGACTGCAACTTGGTCTCTTTTGAGCAGCTACAAGGGCAGGTCACATCAGATGCCCAGCAAGCAAATTGATGAAAAATGATAGAACAGAAACAAATAATAAGTAAAGCATCTAAAAGAATGGGGATAATTTTTTGTACAATCCATAAGAAAATCTTTTAGTATATCACAAAAACCAACTAGCAATAGCCTATAGAGGACATGCATTTTCTAGATGTTAATTTTTTCCCCAAACAATCAGATCATTCTTCCCAGGATGTCTGGGGCATCAATCTTTTTGGGCTTCCAGCCAATGATCTTAAAATCTGATGAAAGTTGCTGAACAGGAGGTCATTGCTGCATCCATGTGGCAGTTGTGGAATCAGCAGTCAACCATACAGCCCAAAGCCACAAATGTGCTGCAATCATGTAACATCAAAATATATATGATACTTCTTTTTTCCAACAATTAAAAGGCTAACTGCATTAAGCACACTTGTCTTGGCACAAGAAATGCATTCTATTCCACCAACATCCAGGAGCAAGAATGTATGAGCTGAAATGATGCACCCACAATGTAAATGCTGGAATAAGAAACATTTTGTTAAGGTAAAAAATTTTTAAAGTAATTCCAAAAACAACTTAGGGCTACAGTTTTTGACATAATGGAACCTGAACGTATCTAACTGCTTTCTAAATAAGAAAATACAAGATGATGCTTGTGTTCTCAAGCATCACAACAGATATTAGTGCAATTCATCACAAAAAGTGTAGCCACTTCCATTTGTAGGTTCTTCAACTTGCTACACTTTGATGCACGAGAAGTAGGTGAGAGCATTTTCATATTTTTAACACAGGGAAACTAGAGTTGGTGTTACATCCCAGTTTCTAACCTTTCCACATGTCTCACAGTTCCTCCACCAGAAGCATCGAAATGAAAATCTTCACAAAACCTTAACTCATCATACGCAGAACTACAAGATCAAAAAAGAGTTATCAACAGAATGTGGCAGAATATTGGTTACTGCTTCCTAAGTGATTAAAAGAAAAGAAGAAAAAACCAAAAACAGTTAACGCCATGGAGATAAAGTTTTCAAAAGAGGTTCAAAGATGGACTATGAGTAAAGAAAATGATTCTGACGAAATTCTCTACAGAAAAAGCATCAAAAATAGGAAAAATATAATAGATCCGCATGTAACATGAAATCCCCAAATGGTGTGATAACTTGGTAATATCCAAATCTAGCAACAGCAAAGGAGCCTCATTCCTCTATGCATACAAAATTCTAAAAGATAAAATTGTTCTCTAGCGACCAATAGCTGCTAGTGATGGACAACTCTTCACAATCACCACAACGACAGGCAAAGGTTCATTAGGGACAAGTATGACATCTAACCAACTCTCCAGCACTCAACAAAAAAGGGGGTAGCCGACCGATGCTGCATTCCATCAGAGGAAAAATAGTGTCCCACTTTACAGGCCAGATGCAAAATTAAAAAGGTATTTGCATCTACATGCACTGAAACAAATAAGAGAGCTTCATTCTTTACAAAATTTGCCTAGAACAGGGAAAGAGAAACCACATTTTCTGCACACCACCACTTCAATAACCAAGAAATGATCGACTTCCACACCAAATCAAAAGAAAAGTGAAGGCTTCCACAGTAAGACATATAGCTTTCCCTATCGAATCAGCTCCAATGCGTGACACCCAGCACATCATCACCATGGGCATACACTCCACACATACAGACTCCGTAAAAAATTCACAGAAAGAAAAAGCCAGATATCTATGTTTTTTTCAAGCGGACGCTGATGTAATTCCACTGGAGAATATGAAAATAAATTGATTTCGGCATTCTTATGCAGATCCCAAGAGAATGCATAGGATAAAACTTAAGAGAGAAAAGTAGACCTCATCTTAAGGGAGCCTTGAATTCTGATATATGAATCTATAGATATCAACATGTACATTTGTGCGGAAAATGTCGTGATGGGTCAAATCCAATATTAAATCTAGCCCTTCAAAATTCCTAACAGTTTCAGTGCGACAACTTAGAGAAAACCATGTGATTCCAAAGGCGGCAAACTGGTCACTCTGCCGAAAATTATTAACGAGAAAAAGCTTCAAGAAAAATAAAATTCACATTTCTGGCGAATCACGATCCTTTGTACCCTGAGGAAATTTTATACACAGAAAATTCCAGCATCCATCAACTTAATCGTCCCAACGAGGATGTAAAAAATTGTTTCAAGAACGACAGGGATGTCTTCTTTACGCTGATCTCCTTGACGGGCAACGACCAGACGAAAAAAGAATGAAACAGAGGAAAAAGAACATACTCACAGTGGTCACAGAGCTCGGCCACGTCGCTGGACCTTAATCTCCATCCTTTCCACCACCTCTCCGATGACGAGGCACCACACTTCGGCTTGAAGCAGGTCTTCGAGAAAGAGGAAGGCGCAGCCATCTCCTCCAACCAGAAACAACATTTAACTAGAACAAACTCTGAGCCCACGAAGAGTATTTGTAGGGCAAACTAAAACAAGTAACAATGCCAAGACTAGAAAAAGGAAAACCGCAAACTTCTTGATCAATCTTCCAGCAGAGAGAGAAAAGAGGGGAGAAGCAGATGGTTTCAAGAGTCTAACTCGTGTATGTCTCTTCCTCCTCCTGCGTCTGCCACCGCCACTGCCACGGCTGCCGGTGCTTTGGCTGGCCTTTGCTTGTTCAGTGCCGTTGTCTCCCTCATCGCTGTCATTGATTCCTGTTACACCTTGGCATCTCATCTGCAGTGAACGTCAGGCAGGCATGTAACACCCTCTTACACATTTCACACACAGACAGAGGCTCACCCACCCAGCACTATTTTGTGTTGCTTCTTTTTTTATCATAAATCTTCCTCATCCTTTTTCCCCCCAAAGTCCTCTTCTCTCTCTCTCTCTCATCCTCGGTCATTTGCCTGTTCTCCACTTCCCTCCGGGCCACTTGCCCGTTCTCCACTACCCTCCGGGCCACTGCCATTTTATAAGTGAGTCTTAGCCTGGTCCCGAAACACTGATCTTTCCTCTAGTTAGAACCTGTAGTAACCACAAAGGATTCAATCTGTGCTTTGATGGGGTTGGACAGCTCGAGCCTTGTCCACTATACCTTGATATGGATGGGCTAGTTTTGCTGCATTCCGTTCTTGACTTTGTACTCAAGTGGCCCGCAACCCAATCCATCTTTTTGTCCTCTTTCTAGGATGGTGTGGGACAAAAAAAAAAAGAATTGGGAAAAAATTTTCACTGTCATTTCTTTGATGGGAAACATTTTTCATTCGTGAAGGTGGGAGAACATGCGATGGAGGGAGAACATGCGACGAAGACATCTACTTTTGTATTTGAAAACTTATCTACAATGTTGGCATGCCACCTCTTTGAAATCTCCAAATTAATCCAACAATCCAAGGTGTTGAGCTTCTTGAGCAATTCCCATGTGGTACTTCAACATAATGGGCACTCTTGTTTGAATATGCATCTTATTTCCGTGTGGTTCTTGAGCAATCCACCCTTCTCTGTGTCCATGTCAATCTGCAGCATATGTGAGCCCTCCTCCAAGATCTCTGGATAGAATTGCCAATCCCATCTGCTAAAGAGTGAGTTAGTCACCTACAATCTCTTACCATCCAAGCTCAACCGGATCATTTGTGGCCAACCTCTGAGTCTGTTTCCCTCAGGAAAGCAAGAAAAGGTAAGAACAACAATGACTTAAACACACTTTTACTTCAGGAACATCAAACTGAGACTCCAGTCCATCTATAGATACTGCAACTATCTGGCTTCCCTTCTGAATGAGTCCACCAACCCATAGATGTCCAGTCAAAAATAAGCTTTGAAGGGTCCTCAATGTTGTATTGCCTGACATCACCATGCAGCCAGTTTGAGAGGTAAAGGAAGTGATCATCCAGTGAGATAACAAAATCAGTTATATGTCCTGGCATGTCGCGCATAATCCAATTCCGAAAGGTGTCACAGATATTGCAACATAGAAGAAACAAACAAGCAATTTAGGACCCCCTCTCTCTCTAGTACTCTCTCACATATGCACACTTATAGTAATGTGAACATCAGCAAATGGTACCTCATGGCTCCATGATCCACTTGGAGTCTGGAAAAACCTAATCATGTTGCTGCTTAATGCAGACCCAATGCAACCTGTATAGAATCTGCAGGACAGTATCAAACTAGTCATAAGTAATAGCCAGTACAATAGATGATCATATCAAGCATAGCGTGCACTTTTCAGGGCGACGATATTTGACACTGTCACACTGACCTCCAAAGGTAGGAGATCTGAGTTACCAAGGTCCAGTCTGTTTCAGTTCACCATCGGGCCAGCTGTATACATGTAGACGTCTTCATAGCAACCGTCTTCTACATGTTGGAGACTGAATCCTTTTGTAAAACATTTTGGTGCTCCGCATGCTGAACTAATCAGGGTCTTGTGTCAGGGCTGATACCAGAAGTCATATCCAAATAGAGGACTTACCAAGTTTCTCCCATCTGAACCAAAACATACATATCGGTGATCAAAAGTACCAGATTTCAACACAAATGAAGATGTGCCGATCAGAGCACTCACATCAGATGCGTGGGATAAAAGCTAAAATTCATTCCAAGAAGTCCATGTGATCTTAAGAGATGTATCTTATCACAGCAAAATCAAGTGAGGACAGTGATCATGCTCATGTGATGCAGTATTAAGTAATCTTGTACAAGAAAAAAGAACTTGCCATAACCAGTTCACTGATGTGAAAGCTCAACCAGTCACACTTACATTTATAGAAAGAGATCAGATTTGGTGTGGAAAGAACTAGTGATACTGGCACAATGCAAGTCCCCTGCTTGTTTTCTCTAAACAATGAAAAATAGAAACTGTTGAACATATATGACAGAGGACTGTGTTAGTGAGTTCATGATTGAAATAAAATGTCATCAAAATAATTGTTGCAGACCATAAAAGATTTCATTCAGAAAATTTGTAAGCTTTGAGGACAATTTCAATTACCAATATTGAGATAAAAACATTATGAAAAAGCAAGAATGGAATATCGGTGAGGCTCCAAGCCATGACACATTTTGAACATGGAGAGAGAATGCTTACGTCTCACTGTATGCATGTACAACATCTTCTCTGAATCCCCCATTATAAACATGGGGGTTGGGCTGACCTGCAATTCTAAAATTAATAAAGATGCCCTTAAAAAATACATGGAGGAATCTTCAGATGAAAGAACTGGATCAAAATGCAGTTCACTGCGAAGGAAAGTTCCTTTGCTAGTTGCTCTCTCCAATTCTCTTGAGAAAATGCCTTTGAAAGCCGTCTAAGGTAGAATACAGAGAAAACATCAAGCATAATCCTTTCCGCTTTAGATTTGTTTAAACCAAATATATCCTTCAAATATCCAAAGTAGTAAGCTGCATGTAGAAAAAGAACAAAGAAAAAGGTTAGAAAATTATAAGCACAAGCAAGGAAGCTGCAACTAAGGACCTCCATCTATTTGCATAACCTACAAATGTTTTGGACATCTATGAATCCAGAAACTGCACAATGTAAACTCACGTTTTTTTTTCTTCAATATGCCCATTATAGAAAGCTTGCATTAAATATGATCAAAAGAAGCTTCCAGTCATCCACTTTTCCAACCATCATGTTTACCACCTAAAACAAGAGTAAATAGTAGTGACCAGAAATTGCACACTAAGAAATCCACCAGATTCAACAACTTCAATTATATCATTGTAGAACACTTTTTTTTTGCTTGAAGTGCTAGATTCTGCACTAATAATTTATGATCAAAGGAGAAAAGGACAGTGGCACTTACGGCATGAACCTCCAAAGTTGCCTCACCTATAAGCTGTGCAAAATAACAATAATCATTATTGAAAGAAAAGAAAGAAACAGGAAATTGAAAGAGGAATAAAACCAAAGTCAAAAGAGTATGACAGTAGGCAATGAATAATTCAAGCACAATTACCTCCATTCTTCAAACCAACCAGTAGTTCAGTTTCTTCTCCCTACTGAAATAACTAAGAAAATAAAACTTTTCTACCACTCTAGAGACAGACCTTGGCATATTTTTAAAATGTAAATTAACACATGATTGTATCATAAGCGAGTTGGATATGAACAAAATAGATTCACATATTTTTAGAATGTACACTTCCATGTTAACAAACACATGATTGTATCATAACAATGTATGATATGCAATTCAAAGACTCTATCAGAATGTGACACACACCCATGAATTTGACCAGATTATCTTTATCAAAAGAATCAAGTTGTCACGGGCTGACTTTTTCAAACCTATTTGGCAAGCGTTGCGCTGAAGAATAGTCGGTCCGCAACACAAGTGAAGGCATTGAAAAAGGAAAACGAAGAACCGAAGACAATAAAGCACCTAAACAATCCATGTCACAATGAAATTAAAACTAAACATGACACTATGCAGGAAACCATTAAAGCAGAAAACAATTGCCCAACCCAACAAAACTAAATAATCAAACTAAATCAAAATAGGATCCTACTGAATACAAATCAAACCAATGACCTTAACCGCTGGACATGTGCAATAGCTAACTAAAGGATCTATTCAACTAATCTGACACTAACATGATACAAGAGAAATTGAGCATTATGCTCGTCTAAAACCATGAAGGACTTGAGGACATAAAACTCAAAACCCATGCAACTTCGATCAATAGAACCTTTCAAAAATGTCACAGTTCAAAATAGACTACAAAATTGATTGGTCCTTTTGAAAAGAGATAAGATGTGTCCTATGACAGACTCAACCCTAAGTCTGGGTTATGTTGAAGACACTCAGTTAAGATGGAATAATGGGCCAGGCTTAATCACTTATCCTAAATGATATGCATCTCTTGACACAAAGAAATGAAATTCATCACAATCAACATGAGTTGACTAGGTTTGAGGAGTTTCATCTATTCCATGAATGGACTAATGGTTTGGTAATGGAATGGCCAACATTTTTCAAGGCCAAAGGGGATTGGAAATGAAATGACAAACATATTTTATGACCAAAGGAGACTGGTTAGTTCCTCCTATGACTAAAGATGTCAAGTTTTAGTTTGAAATAGTTAAAAAATGAACAATTTAACTAATAAGCATGAGTGCTTGTGTTGCGCAAATAATATGGCCTTCATTTACACATGGCACCTATTGTACAAGCATTATGATTCATTTTGCGTCAATGTCGTCAAATCTCTAGAACGGATGCCTTCCACTTTCCAAAATATGAACATAAAACAATCATCTTCAGCATCTTATGTAATAAAAAATAGGAGAAGATATTGGCCCTAGGACCGCACATCTACCAAAGATTTTCACATTCAATTCCTGCAAGTTCTGCCTTCATGTCTTTCATCTCTTGGCAAACACCTTTTGCTTTTTTTCCTTCTTTTTTTTTTTCTTTCTCTTGCATTCAGCTTTGGCAAACACCTAGTCTCGACTTTCTCAACTTTACAGGACCTTTCCTTACTGCTCATATTCAGGATCTCTTCCATTGTTTGGCAACAGAAATTTGAAATTTTATCCTTCCGCTCAAGGAGGTACTAAGAATAAAGAAAAGCCACATCATTGTGCGAGAAGATACTTTTAAAATGTTTTTAAGCAAAACTGAAAATTATCACTTTTACAAAAATTCTTAACATCAAATGGTATATAACCAAGAGGAAGGAATTCTACTTTAAAGAAGAGGGTGAATGCAAAATAGCATAGGTTGGTTGGGTAGAAAAAAGAACTTCACCAACTCTCCTAGGGACTTCTATACCAATCCAATGTGGTGGATATTGTAAAATCATCAAGTGCATGATCATGACAATTATGGGATTGGACTCTGTTAGACTCTAAATGTACGACTATCCAGCATAGTTGATCAGTCTTGTGCCCTGGTTACATGAGGACTTTGCAAAATATGTTCTTGACCACAAACTAATAAAGCATTAGCAGAAAACATCCAAACACAATGTTGTCAAACATGGAGGTGTCATGGACTTGACTTTATTTATGTCATCTACCTACTCCTTACCATGACCTTCCTTTGCATGATATGTTGACTTGCTTCCTGTTTGAGATATCTATGAAATGCCTGAACCAAGCTGCACCACTTAGAGAACTGATTTTCATTCGTTGACTACAAATCATAACCCTAGAGGTTAGGTTCTACCTTGTGAAACATGACCAAGCGATGAGGTGAATCTCAAAACTCTTGAATCCACATCAGAGAAAAAAATGACTAAGCTAAGAACTCAGGAAACTGTTTCGCCTGAAACAAACATAGATTTCCAAAATTTCCTATCCACAGCAACAACATACAACACTAACATTCTTGACGAGCATGAAAACTTAATTGAAATGAAGGCACCATACTTTATAAACACATAAATCCCTGAACAGACCTCCAGTCCATGTTAGTTGATGAAATCAGGACTACATGCAACCGATCCACCTGATGCCTACAACTGAAACCTGACCAAATTGTGGCACTAAAAACCTCCCAATACATGACCTAAAGCCGATCAGCAATAATGAAGTGGGTTGGGGAAAATACCTACAGATACTATGATATAAGTCTTCCCCATACAATTGATTATTCCAAATTAGGCGTCCTTTTCATCAATATTATTCCATGTCGATGGCACTGTATTCACTTTCTCTAATGCAGAAGCCATAACCCACAATAAGCAAAACGGAAAAAGGATTACTGAAGGCCAGTTTTCGCAATTATCATTCTCCCAAGTGGCACATGTAGAACTCGGGATACAAACCAGGTGAAGGAGGTGGCATCATGAATGGTTTGTCAACCGCGGCATCTGGATTGGAAGCTGGGGTTTCAGCTGGTGCCGGATCTTCCACAGAACTGGTCGTCGGGTCAGAGGGGAGCTGGTACCGTGAAGACGACGGTGCCAATTCCTTCGAGTTGCACACATTGCCCATCGGTGCGACCGGCACCTCTTTTGGATGAGATTTCTCTGCCTGATTCCACCAAATCAATCCCCGAAGAAAAACAAGTTCTCCACCTGATTCCCCAAAATCAAGCCCTGAAGAAAACTACCCCTATGAAAACCACAAAACACATAAATGAGATGTTGGAGTCAACAGCAAACCCAAGAATAGGTAAACAATAACAAATAAGATTTAGGCAAGGTTTGCTTCATCCGAATACCTTGAGATGCTTGCTTCTTGGCACCGGCGATGGCATAGAAAGCTTTGTCGATGTAGAGCTGTGCCTGGTGGAAACCATGGCTCCCTTCTCTGATCATGTTTCCCTCTCCCCTCTTTCTCCTATTCCATCTCCCCCACTTTCCTCCTCTCTGAGCAGACGTCAGTCGCTCTTCCTCTTTCTTGTCTTCCCGAAATGGCAAAAGGAGAGAAACAAAAAAAAAACGGAAGGGTCGAATTCAATGACGAGCCCCAATCCAATACTACAGTATGGATGAGGCGAGTGAGGTTGAATCTGACTTGGAAATGTGAGAAAAAAATACGACAAAAAAAAACAGACAAAAATCGTCATATGATGTGTGCACTTGGATATAGTCAACCCATTTCTTTGCTTTTCTTTTCCATCTTTTGTGGTCCAGTGGACTCAAAACGTTTCCTTAGTGGATCCAGTGTGGTAAAACCATAGAAAGGTTCTCTGTTTGTGTTTCATATTGATTAAACTTATGAGTTGTTTATCTCATAACAAGGATGGGATTCGGGAAATGACCCTTCCAATCAAGGGGGGGCAAGTTATTAGAGAGATGTGTCTAGATGGCAGACAGTTTTTGGATCTCTCTCGATTGTATCTGGTTTAACAAAGGATTTAGCTTAAATATACTGTTTTGACAAATATCAGATTGGAAAACGATCGTTTATGGGTTGTTTGACAAGGCCGGAATTGCATAATTATGTATATAAATTTTTCTTTTTTCGAGGAAATGGGAATTGAATCCTGAAACAAAGATTTTATATTTTAAGATTATAGTTTCATTCTTGAACCAAAATTTAGGAATCGTGATTCCATTCTGACGGGTCGAATTATGATTCCTTAAATTTATAATTTGTTCATTTTTCATTGAGCACATGTCATCATGGTTTTATTTCATCAATTTTAATCTTTAAATTGTGATTTTGTCAAAAACATCGTTTTGAAAATTAGACTCAAAACTCTAGACTATCAAATTAAAAATCAAACTAGAACTAGAGTTTTCATTCTAATTCCAGTTTGAAGTGCCATCAAACACCCCCTTATGATCACCACTATCTTTTAAATGCATTGATCTCAAGTTACAAGGTTTGAGATTTGATCTAAGATCTATGAACTTTATGACGCAAGCCCTACAAACAACATAATCTTTGCATAGTGCACATACACATATATATTTATAAAGTTTGTACATTATACATATATATAATATATATACATATATGCTATATATCGATATATAAATATTTATACATACGTATAATATATATACATATATGCTAATGTATATACATACAAATGTATATATTATGTACATATATATATGTACATATAGTGTTGTGTAATATGCGTATACACATGTATAATATAATATATATAATACGTACAATGCATACATAACATATAAATGGTATTATACATTGTACATATTTATATAAAGATATTAATACATGTATGTAATATATATCTACATGTCATTGATCTCAAGTTAGAAGGGATGAGAATTGATTTGAGATCTATGAACTTTAAGGCGCAAGGCCTACAAACAACATAATTTTTGCATCGTGCACATACACATAGATATTTATAAAGTTTGTACATTATACATATATATAATATACACACATATATGGTATATATCTGTACATAAATATTCATACATACGTATAATATATATACATATATGCTAATATACACACGTACAAATGTATATATTATGTACATATATATATATATATATATATATATATATATATATATATATATATATATATATATATATATATATATATATATATATATATATATATATAGTGTTGTGTAATATGCGTATACACATGTATAATATAATATATATAGTATGTATAATGCATACATAACATATATATGGTCGTAGACATTGTACATATTTATATATAGATATTAATTCATGTATGTAATATATATCTATATATTCACACATAATGTACATATGTATGTACACATATAATACAAATATGTACATATATATGTTAGATGTATATGTAAGTATTACGTAAATACATATATATGTATATATATGTATTCATATATGTTATATGTACAAATATTATAAGTACATATTTGTATATTATATGCACATGTATACATATATATATGTATGTCCATACATAAATATATGTATAAAATAATATTAATATGCACATATATATAGTATGTACATATACGTCCATACGTTTACATATATGTGTTATAGACATACATACACATATGTATTAATGTATATATACAAATGTACATATATATGTATAGGAACCTATATGCTGAAATTATACCTATTATATATGTATATATAATGTATATGTGTATACATACATATATATGTGTGTGTGTACAAATGTATATATAACGTATTACTATACATAACATATATTATATATATGCACCTATACATATAATATATTTTATTGTAACATACTATATGTACATTGGTACAATGTATTACATATATAATATACACATAACATACATATATTTTATATACATATTGTATGTACTCATATGTACGTATATATAACATATACATATAACGTATTACTATACAAAACATATATACATATATTATATATATGTACCAGTACATATAATATATTTTTACTGTAACATACTATATGTACATTGGTACAATGTATTACATATATAATATACACATAACATACATATATTTTGTATACATATTGTACTACATATTCATAAGTGTATACATATTGTATGTTCTCACATGTATGTACATATAATATATACAAATGTATATATGTGTACTTATATTCTTATTGTATAACATTATACACATATATATGTGTATATTTACATATATAAATATGTACATTGAAAAATACTTATAATATATATAACATCTATTACCATTACATATGTACAAATTATACATATACATGCATATATGTCTTATATACATATTACATGTATAATATAATACGTATCCATATGTAAATGTATATAGGTATCACATATGTACGTATTATACACAATGTTATAAAAAAGCGTATCGTAGGGCAAATATGATGATGCCGATCGATCTTCTCAGGTCTTCCGCTACAACGTCCAATGATCAGCGAACATGAGACTCCAGAGTAGTCGAAATGATTGGGACATATCAAAAGATCGAGCGAGAGAGGGAGTTGCGCAAAGATGATCGAGGTCAAGAGATTGCAAGAGGAACATAAAATACATTATAAAGAGAGAGAGATAGTTGTCCAAACCCTCGATTTTCTGTTCTGTGGGTTATGTGAAACCCTCATTCGAGTGATGGCTTTCCATCGCTCTCAACGAGGTGATGATGCCGATTGATCTCCCGGGTCTGTCGCTACAACGTCCAATGATCAGCGACCACGCCACCAGCCCCAGCCCGCAGTAGGTCACGTTGTGCACAATGGTGATAGCCAGCTGCAGTCGACTTGGTGTGGCTTCCGTGCCCCACTATGTCCCTGGGCGAGCTCATCAGCGTACTGGGCCCATTTGACTCGGGGACTTTTGCCACCCCAAATGAGTTATAATACCAAGCATTGATTACCTTCCTGAGTCGAAGTTCACCCATCAGCTCTATTTTGGCTATAGGTATGTGATTTCAAATTAGAGCATAAGTTTTAAACCTGTTGCAGTTGGATGCTTTGTAGTTAGGCCCTTCCTTGCACGTTCCTTTCCCTCTTAATGGTACATCATTGAAATTCGGTGATTCGGGCCAAATTCCTAACAGACGCCATGAGAGAAGGTGAATTGGTTAAGTAATACCTGATATTATATCTAAGTAGGCTACTAAAAGAGAATATTATGCACTTGGAACACAGAACATTTTTAGAACATGTGTTTCAAGAATGCTATGCTTTTGTTTAGGAAATATGATCTAATTACTTACTTCTAGCATTTCATTGCTTAATTTAGGAACAATAACTGTAACTGGATCATTCTTCTCAAAATAAGAACATAACATGTGTTTCAAGAAAATGTGTTCGAAGAGCACAAAATTTTTCTTACCAAATGCCTAATGATATTGGAATTTGAATTAAAATTCAAGTTAGGGTAGCGAATGATTGAGAGATTATCGATTGACATATGCTTCATATGTGATTGGAATCGATAAATGGCACGTACATGGGATCTCATGGTTGTGGCAATAAATAGAAAGACATAAAATAACTTGTTGCATGCTGGGAACCTAGACCTGGCTAGCGATTTCTATGCCCGAGAATAGATCCCAAGTCCAGAATCAACTCATGGGAGCCTAAAGTTCAAACTTAAGCAAATTATATAAACAAATTATATCCCCACCAGACAGCAACCCCAGCTTAATAGTACCCTGGGTAAAAGATACAAGTGTGTTTTCTCATACCCACGGTTTAAATCCTACTACAACACTAAGGGGATCTAGGCTTGTACAAACGTGAGCGATACAAATTTAACTGTCACAACTCAACTTTCATTCACAAACCATTCATCCCTAAAATGGCCAAACCATGCCCTGTCCCTTTGGTGGTTTAGCTACCCGCAGCCGTGTCCTTGGCAAGGTGCCTTGGAGAGACTGCCAACAGTAGCAATTGGCTAGAGCCTGGTTTAGAAAACAATTACAGCCGTAAACCCGTTCTATAGGATGTTGAGAAGTTAACCAGCTGATGAGAGATTGACTTAAGCAGCAATAGATCTGAGAAAAAACCAATGGCAAAGCCACTCTCGGATATCTCAGCAAGGAGGTGGTATGAAGGCTAGGCCCACCTGGCCTAGGACGGCTTGTGGACTGGTGGAAGCTGGCTGAGAGAGATGGAGTGTCCCGGCAATGGAAGGGGACGGCACTGGGGCTGCCTGCTACACCTGATGGATGGAGTGTGGTTGCTGCAGCCCTCAGATGGCCAAGAGAGACAGCAACATGATGGAGGAGTGCTCGGATGGAGGCAGGGGCTCGGCTCGCTTGGCCGAGGTCACCTTGGTGCTTATGACTATGTTCGGTGGAAGGGTGCAGCAATGGAGGCTGCAAGAAGAGGTTGCCCGATGAAGTGGAGGTGGTGAACTGAGATGCACACGACCAATCTTGGGAGAGGGAACCTAACTTGTTAGACTCCAAGGGACAAGCCGAGCTCGGAACAAGTAGGTGAGATTGGTATAGGTTTAGGTAGGCTCGGTTTAGGTGAAGGGGGTTAGGTCTAGTTGGAAGTGGTTCGGTAGTGGAGTGGGCTTGGTCTAGACGTGAGATGGAGGTTAATTGCTAAGAGGGTCGGTTATGACTTAGAGATAGGTGAAGGGTTTTGCGAGGGAGGGTGGAGAGTTACACGAGAGAAGATGACACTAATGATTAGGATCAGTTAGGCTAAGGGGTTTAAGTCAAGAAACATGCGAGGGCAGTGGTTCACTAATGATGGGTGAAGGCTAGTAATGACGAGGAGGAGGAGTTAGCATGAGGTGGAGGTTGATTAATGCTTGCGTGAAGTGGAAAGGGTCAGTTATGAGAGGTGAAGAGGCTAAGAGGTTTGAGAACGGTCTCCCTAGCAAAGGAAATTGAATACGTACCTTAACTCCTCAATGATGGCTGATGATTGTGCGAGTGGAGGTGAACGGCTGAAGAGACACTCAGTGGAGGGATTTGTAACTCTCGTCTTTTAAGACGGGGAGCTCAAGAGGAGGCTGCGACGTGTAATGGTTGCAGCCTGCGCCCTCTCCTCAACTCGATTTAGTGCCTTCTTGATGGGAATACCCTTGCCAATTGGTTACACCAGCGGTAGCACACAGGAATCCACTGACCATGGGCAAATCGGGAATCCACTGAAATGATCGGGCTGGACCAAAAACTGATCGCAAAAGTAACAGCGATTGGTTACACCAGCGGTAGCACACAGATTTCCGACCGGGAGCGAGTTCTTCGCGATGGCTGGTCGGATTCGCCTGAAACATGGTGGGGATGTTGCTATGATCTGGGCGATTATGCTGGGGTGAACAAGAGAGTGAAATTTGACGTTGGTTGCTTCAGATTTCGCCTGCAACTTCTGCCTAGGCACTGCTTGGTTTCCGCCAGGCCGAGCGAGCGATGTGGCTGATTAAGGGTCAGCTATTGCAGAAAATCCATCTCCTTTATAGAAAGCGATTCTCTAATTGATGCGGAGTGACTTGCTACTGCTGAGGACTGAATTCTCAGGTTGATTCACCATCGAATTCACAGAAATCTAACTGGCCTTCTACCAATGGATTCCGATGAACCTTTGGATTCTCAGCTTAACAATCAATCCGATAGACTAGGCTGCGATCTACCTTTCCGGCATCTCTTTCTCTGATTTTGACAGAGATTAAGAAGCTTACTAGGGCAGATCTTAACCTGTCTTAATCTCTGCTCGAGGTGGAAGGAACCGGGAGATGAATTCGGTTCCTCCCTTAATCCCTAGCAGCTGGAGTCGTTGCTTGATTACTAGTCGACTAGATCCGCGAGTCAATTTCCATCAAGCCTTCCTGAGATAGTTCTCCAGCCTCTAACTTCTTCCGGGGATGAAGAAGTTTCACTGTGAGAAGATGGATTGTCATTCGGTTGGGGAATTTGTGCGTAGGATGAAGACGCTCTAAGAGGATTTTCGGTGGCCTCAAAGGCCATCTCCAAATCTATTTTGCTTCAACCAGAGCCATGGGTTGGAGCCTTGGGATTCCAGTCACCGGTGGTAAGATGATGAGAGGAAGAGAAAGGCAAGAGCCAATTCACACGAAAAACTCAACTTCTAATTCTTGATTGCATACTGAAAAAAGACTTACAAAAGAGTTTATGTACTTGAAATAAAACCGGTTCTAACACATGAAGCGAGACACTCGCTGAAATAAAGGACTCGACTATAAGCAAATGCATGAAAGGGAAATTGAGACAAGATGTCTCGGAAGTTCAGTGAGTTTGGCTTCTCTCTCGCTGGTTCAGTCATATAACCTGCCTAAGTTCTGCCTTAGGCTTGCCACGCGTGGACTGGGTCAGGACTAGACTCAGGGTTCGAACTTGCTATAACCGGATTAGTTCCCGTGCCTTCTCAGCCTTGAAGTCTTCAGCCTGCTGCCCGTGTTCCACTGATGATGCTCCGCCCACAGCGCCGTTTCATCAACTTCAGGTTCTGCGTTAGCCTCCTTTAGCCCATCTACACTTTCCATTATGCTGGCCGCAAACCTGGCTGAAGGCGCTCGGCTCTCTTGGCCTCGCTTGGCATGCTGGCCCTTGTTATTGGCATCCCTGTAGGAAGGTCTGCATCAGATCCTCCCTCCTTGCCTCGAGCTTGCCCCCAAACTCGTGTAGTGGGAAAATGATTAACTATTTGCTCAAATTCTTCCCACGAAGTACCATTGTCTAGCCCTTTCCATTCAACCATGACTTCATGACACAGTCTACCATTCGACTGAACATGCCTTTGTTTAATAATTTGGTATGGTGTTGGTTGTTGTTGGCTCAAAATTTGTTCAATCTGCCTTGGCACTTCTCCAAAGTGCGGGTTTCAACCGAGTAACATGAAAGACTACTTGGACTAAGGCCGTTTGTGGGAGGCCTATTCTGTAAGCTGCTTTCCCAATCTTTTGTAGCACTGGGAATGGCCCAAAAAACCTTGGCAAGAGCTTAGAGTAAGGCTGCCCTAGGAGAGACTTCTGCCTCATTTGTAATCTTTTGAGCCATATGTAGTCTCCTACCATAAATTGACGATCTTTCCTGCCCTTGTCATATGTCTTTTTCATTCAATTTTGGGCTTTGATGATATTCTGCTTGAGTGACGCTAGCACCTCTTTCCTCGTGCATAGCTGACAATCAACCTTTTCTTCGTGTGCCGTGCCTTCTTCATATTTTGGAATTGTTGGAGGGGGAATTCCGTAGAGAGCTTCATACGGAGTGGTTTGATTAGACAAGTGCCAACTCGTATTGTAGGACCATTTGGCCCATGATAGATACTTTACCCAAGAGTTGGGCCTTTCTCCTGCAAACCAACGGAGATATGTTTCTAAAGAACGGTTGACCACTTCACTTTGCCCATCGGTCCGAGGATGGTGTGCAGTACTAAATTGGACTGTTGTCCCTATCTGCTTCATATATTCTCTCCAAAATTCACTCATGCAGATTGAATCTCTATCATAGACTATTGTTTGAGGCATGCCATGTAGTTTCCCTACGTGATCTTGGTACTTAATAGCCACCATCTGTGCATGATATTTCTTTGGCAAGGGAACGAAGTGGCTATATTTTGATAGCCTGTCGACCACCACAAGTATGGCTTCCTTGTTTTCTGATCATGGAAGGGCATCTATAAAATCCATGGTGACATTGGTCGATGGCTTTTCCGGCACTGGTAAGGGATTTAGATGGCCCGGAGGCTTAATTCCCTCATACTTTTCATGTTGGCAAATCTGACACTATTTAACATAATTCCTCACGTCTGCCTTCATTCCAGTCCACCAAAACTGTGCTTTCACTCGGTGGAGTGTTTTGACTACTCCTTCATGGCCTGCTGATGGAGTGGCATGAAAGTGTTGTAGTAATTCTTGCTTTAAAGCCGTTTTAGGTGGAACCACTTTGCTGTTATTTCTCATAAGTAAGCGGCCTCTAATGGTATAGTGTGGAATAGACTCTGGATTCTGGGTGACAGAGGTTTTGATGAGCCTTAACCCATCGTCCTCTTGTTGTTCATCAGCTATTCTTTCCCATAAATCAGTCCCTATGATGGAGAGCGTCAAAAACTGCTTGCCTAATCTAGACAGTGAATCAGCCGTTGTGTCATCTGTCTCTCTCTTGTACTCAATTTCAAAATCGTAACCGAGGAGTTTAGCCAACCACCTTTCCTGGGTTGGTGTTGAAACTCGTTGTTTGAGCATATATTTGATGCTCTTCTGAAGTGTCTTCACAATAAACTTTCGGCCTATCAGATACGCCGCCATTTCTCTACTACCAATACAATCACAAGAAGCTCTTTTTCATATGTCGATAAGGGTTTGGCTCGGCTGGTGAGAGCCTTCGACATATATGCTATGGGGTGATTTTCTTGGCTGAGGACAGCTCCTATGGCAATGTCACAAGCATCCGTTTCAATAGTGAAAGGCTTCCTAAAATCGGGCAAGGTGAGAACATGTGCTGTCATGAGTGCCGACTTCAATTTCTCAAATGCCTCTCTTGCTTTGTCTGACCAAGCGAATGCTCCTTCCTTAGTCATTTGGGTTAATGGGGCGGCTATGAGCCCGTAGCCTTGAATGAATCTTCTATAATAGCCGGTTAACCCAAGAAATCCACAAAGACTCCTTAAATCTTTTGGCAAAGGCCAGTTGTTCATGGCCTCTAACTTTTCGTGGTCCTCTTTCACCCCTTCTACTGAGATTGTGTGCCCAAGGTATCCTATGGAGGGTTCGCCGAAACTGCATTTCGATCTCTTAGCATAAAGATGGTGTTCCCTCAGGATTTGTAAGGTCGTGGCCAAATAGCATGAGCCTATTTAAAAGTTTATAAGATGATAATGGTTTTGTCGTAACATGAGCCTCTTCGATGGTTTCTTCCTAATAGGATGATCATGGTTTTGTTGTATCATGAAAATCCTTGATGTTTTCTTCCTAATAAGATGATATTGGTTCTACAACATACTTGGCGAGCACTACAGGTAGACTTTTAGTTCATTCAAGTTGCCCTGTCATACTGGGTTAACTATGGTGGTAAAGAGTTTGAAGCAGTTGAGAACTGTGGAGGTAATCATCTACATTGCATCAAGAAGAAAGAAGAACTTCAAAAATTACTCAACAAGAAAATAGAAGGGAAAGTTGCAAAAGAAAGCATCTGTGTCTCTACTTTGAAATGTTTTTCCATGTTACCCCAAATCAATGTTGTAAGAAGCATATGCCTCACACAAAAAAAACACGCAACTCAAAGTGTTTTCTAGAAAAAATGCCTTGAAGCAGGGCCTTGAGGTGCACGCATCCCTGAAGCATGCACCTCATTTAATATAGCTGTATGTCTCCATCCATGGTATGCTCCGTGATTGAGGCATACGCCTCAGGGAAAGTGTTGAAAAAAATAATGCTATATGTTTGTAATTTTTGAAATAAAGATAAGAACATTGCTTTTTTTCTTTACTTACTATTATATTTTGTTTTGTATTATTGTTTTTATATCAAGGTAAAACAGTAATAGAAGATTTACAACATGAGAGTTTTGATGATGAAGCAACTGAAGAGGAAGATGAACTTATTCAATATATGAACGGTTCAAATGGTGATGAATTGGCATCCATTACAGAATATGAAAATAATGAAGATACGATTGGCCAATCGCCTACAAAATCATTTGAACTTTGTTAAATATCACTTGATAATTACACAAATTAGTTACTTTTTTAATTTTTGTACATATACACATTCGAATATGCTTATATTATTGTCCACCAATACTTGTTATTTACTTATTCTCTTAATTGATATTATCATCTGAATTTTGTTTTTCCTAGTTTTGGTTATTTCTTTTTCAATGATAGTTCTATGACCTGTTTAGGACAGGTCATGCTTCTACGCCAATTATGCAAGCACTCTTTGCACTATGCATGTTATGACATTGTATTTGTTTGGATTTGAAAATTATTGTAGTTTTCATATATTGTGTATTAGTTTTTATTGATATGTTTAGTATTGTAGTCATTTTTTTCAGTTTTGATGTTATTTTTATAAATATTATATAATTCACAAACTTGTCTGTGAAGCTACGCTTCAACTAATGCCTCAGCTCCCCTCGCCTCATGAGAGGCTGAACGTGTCGCCTCACCTTATTGCCTTTTACAACATTGCTCCAAATACCATCAAGTTGTTCCTCTTGAGAGTATGGTGCCACTTTTTCTTAGTGTTGAAGTATGTTAGATGGGTCTCGGGACCGGGTTTGGATCCGGATCCGATCCAGCTTGTAGCCCTTGTTGGGCATTATTTAAGTCGTGTAACCCTAATCCTTAAGGTGTGAATGAAAGACTAAGGAGAGAGAGAGTCTGGCGCTAGTGGGCACCGGCTCCTCCTCATTCGTGGTTTTTTTCCCTCTTGTTGAGGGTTTTCCACGTTACATCGTGATCGTTGTTTCTCTTCCTCTTCTTGTTCGTGTTTCTACATGGTATCAGAGCCGACGAGGTTGAGAAACTTTTAGGGTTGTGAAGTTCCAACCCTAATATCTCTCACCGTTACCATCGCCACCATTGCAGCCGCCGCTGCAGCAGCCACCGCTTCAGCAGCCACCGCCACCGCCGCTGCCACCGCCGCCGCCGCTGCCGCCACCGCCGCTGCCGCCGCCGCCGCTGCTGCCGCTTCCGCCGCTGCTGCCGCCGCTGCCGCCGCTGTACCCAATACCACCGTCGCTGTTTCCGCCGCCGCCGGTGTCACCCTTTGCGCCATCGCCATCGCAGCCACTCTTGCGGCGTCGTTTTTGCGCCGTCACCGTTGTCCCTTGCGCCATTGCCTTTTTGCGCCATCGTCCGAGAGAGAGAAGGAACCGCTTCCGTCGAGCGACATCGACGATCGTTTCCCCCAATCGACATTCCGTTCACTCTTGGGGTTGATTGGGAATCCGGTGAAGATATTACCTCTCTCTCTTTATCGTTCCTTTCTAGATAGAACTTGATTTTTTTCTCGTTCTTGTGACTTTATCCAAGGATATTACTGCCCGTTGGTGCTCTCCGTTGTCACCGGTGCCTCTCTTGTTGGACTATCTGTGATTATGGCAGCTTCTTCATCTATAGACGTGATGGCAAATTGCCATATGAGGGAGTGGATCATTGACAGTGGCGCTACTCACCACATGACCAGCGATCCTAAGGTCTTTCATGGGTATAAGCTTTCATCAGGAAAGGATCGTGTTTCCCTTGCCGATGGTTCATCTATCTCTGTGGCTGGAAAAGGGAGTCTCCCACTTTTGAACAAGTTCTTAGTCCACAATGCTCTACATGTTCCTCATATTCCCTTGAATCTCTTGTCGGTTAGCAAGATCACGAAGGAGTTAAATTGCGAACTTATATTTTCCGCTGATCGCTGTGTTATGCAAGACTTGGTGACAGGGAAGAGGATTGGGATTGGTCTAGCTTCTGACGGGCTCTATCGTTTACCTATGCGTGCTGCTCAGGCTCTCATGATGGCAGTCAGCCATGCCACGAAGAATAGAGAGGACTCCCTTCAGTTGCTTCTACGTTGGCATGAGCGCCTTGGACACTTGCCTTTTGGCCTTCTTAGACAGTTGTTTCCTGATATATGTTCCAGGTTAGATATGACTATGGTGTCTTGTGATGTCTGTCACCTGGCCAAACATGTTAGGGCTTCATACCCTTTGTCTAGCCATCGGTCTAATGAGGTATTTGCGATGATTCATTCTGATGTGTGGGGGCCTGCAGGGATTCCTTCTTGTCATGGTTTTCAATATTTTATCACATTTATAGATGATTATTCTCGTAACACTATTGTCTACTTGCTGAAAGACCGTAGTGAAGTTCCTACTGTCATAGAGACTTTCATTGCTTATGTGGAAACTCAATATGGAGCATCTGTTAAGACATTTCGATCTGACAATGCTCGAGAGTATATGTGCCAGTCTGTTGATAGCTTCTTTCAAAAAAGGGGAATTGTTCATGAGACTTCCTGTAGTTATACCCCTCCTCAAAATGGAGTTGCTGAACGAAAAAATCGTCAGTTATTGAATATGACTCGGGCTCTTCTTTTTCAACGTCATGTTCCAAAAAAGTATTGGGGGGATGCTGTACTGACCAGTGCGTATCTTATAAACCGGTTGCCTAGTCGTGTGTTGAATGGGAAGACGCCTCACTCTTTGTTACCGGGGAGTCGTGAACCTTTCTCTCTTCCACCCAGAGTTTTTGGTTGTGTTTGCTTTATTCACAATCATAGTCCTCACATTAAAAAGCTTGATCCAAGATCTATTAAGGGCATTTTTTTAGGGTATTCTCCCACTCAAAAAGGGTACAAGTGTCGAGACCCTTCCACTGGTCGGGCCTATGTTACCAAAGATGTCACTTTCCTTGAACATGTTTCCTATTTTGGTGAGAATCCTCTTCAGGGGGAGTACTCTATGTCACAGGAAGAGTATTCTCCGAGTCAGGAAATTCAGTTTATAGATTTTTTGGACTACAGGCGTGACTCCGTTGGTCCATCCAGTGAGGTGCATGAACAGGAGAAAAATGGAGAGTGTTCCACAGAGGCAGAAGAGAAGTGCAATCGTCTATTTGGGCAAGTTTACTCTAGGCGAAAAGTTTGTACAGATGAGATGACAGGTGGTGAGAATTCTACTCCCAATCCAATTAGTCCTTCCCTGGATGATCCAACTCGTGAGCAGAAGCAACCTGTTGAAGAAGAGATTCAGACTGTTGCTGCTAGTGAAGAGCTTCCCATCGCCCTGCGAAAGGGTGTCAGGTCATGTACTCAACATCCTATTGGTAACTTTGTTTCATATTCTAGACTGAGCAAGGACTACAAATGCTTTGTATCTTCTCTTTCTTTGACTATGATTCCCAGGAATGTTGCTGAGGCTCAGAGTGATCCTAAGTGGACTTATGCAATGCAAGAAGAGATGGAAGCCTTGCGAAGAAACATGACATGGGAAGTTGTAAAGATTCCTGAGGCGGCTCACTTGGTTGGATCTAAGTGGGTCTACACCGTCAAGTACAAACCAGATGGGAGTGTTGAAAGATACAAAGCTCGTCTTGTGGCCAAAGGGTTTAGTCAGAAATATGGGATTGATTATTTGGAGACCTTTGCTCCTGTTGCGAAGATGAAGACTATCAGAGTCATTATCTCTTTAGCTGTGATGAAGGAGTGGAAGATGTACCAACTTGATGTCAAGAACGCATTTCTCAATGGAGACCTTGAAGAGGAAGTATATATGTGTATGCCTCCTGGATATGAGGAACCTGGAAAATGTTGCAAGCTAAGGAAAGCTTTATATGGGCTCAAGCAATCTCCTCGAGCATGGTTTGAACGACTCAGACTTTTCATGAGACAATGTGGATACCATCAAGGGAATGGAGATCATACACTCTTTGTGAAGAGAAATGAGCAAAAGGTTACTATTTTGTTCGTATATGTTGACGATATGATTGTCACAGGTGATGATGAAGATGAAATAATGAAGTTAAAGAAACTGTTGGCGATTGAGTTTGATCTTAAGGACCTTGGTAAGTTGAAATACTTTCTTGGCATAGAAATTGCTAGGTCTGGGACTAGCCTTGTGCTAAATCAACGGAAGTACACTCTAGATTTGTTAAAGGAGACTGGGAAACTAGGGTGTAGACCAGCTTCTACTCCTCTAGATGCTGGCCATAAGCTAAGTCTTAGAGACGGGGAGCCACTCTGTGAAGAGGCAAAAAGAAGATATCAATGTCTTGTAGGGAAGTTAATTTATCTTACTCTCACTAGACCTGATATTACCTTTGCTGTGAATGTGATGAACCAGTTCATGCATGCTCCCACGGATGCCCACTTGAAGGCTGTTGACAGGATCTTGTGCTACTTGAAGAGGAATCCAGGCAAAGGTCTCTTATATGTCAAGCAAGACACTCTTGGGATTGAAGGTTATTCAGATGCAGACTGGGCAGGCTGTATTGACACTAGGAGGTCCACCTCTGGCTATTGTATTTATTTGGGAGGGAATCTCATAGTGTGGAGAAGTAAAAGGCAAGATGTTTGTTCGCATTCCAGTGCTGAAGCAGAATACAGAGCTGTTGCTATGGGAGTTTCTGAGCTTTTGTGGCCGAAAGTATTGTTGACTGATATTGGTATAAAGGTTGAAGAACCAATGAAGATGTATTGCGATAACAAGTCCGCAATTAACTTGGCCAACAACCCTGTGCTTCATGACAGAACAAAGCATGTTGAGATTGACCGGCATTTCATTCGAGAGAGAATTGATGCTAAAGAACTTGTACTTCCTTACATGAGATCTGAAGACCAAACAGCTGATGTTCTGATGAAGGCTTTATCTTCGACCTCATTTGAGAGAAATGTATCCAAGTTGGGCATGTTTGATATGTATGCCCAACTTGAGGGGGAGTGTTGAAGTATGTTAGATGGGTCTCGGGACCGGGTTTGGATCCTGATCCGATCCAGCTTGTAGCCCTTGTTGGGCATTATTTAAGTCGTGTAACCCTAATCCTTAAGGTGTGAATGAAAGACTAAGGAGAGAGAGAGTCTGGCGCTAGTGGGCACCGGCTCCTCCTCATTCGTGGTTTTTTTCCCTCTTGTTGAGGGTTTTCCACGTTACATCGTGATCGTTGTTTCTCTTCCTCTTCTTGTTCGTGTTTCTACACTTAGTAACTTGATCTGGTGACACCCAACTAGAAGTTTCTCTTGTTCTCTGCCTTCTTCCTCTGCAATACAATATGCATGATGCCGGTAGGTATGGTCATGAAGGGTTTGCATGCAATTGATGTCTAGCAATGTTAAAATGACTTGTACATGACCTAAAAAATCCTTAGACGAACTATAATGGATGCCACCAGGCATGCCATCTATTTGCTCCCCTCCCCTGAATGAGGGTTTGCATGCAATTGATGTCTAGCAAGAGAATGGGATCCGCCTACTGGTACGAGGTCTAACCATGTCTCCCCACCTTTAACATGGATAATTGGACCTAAGACTAAGCATTTCTCAAAAGTTGTACAAGTCATTCGATTGATGCATTATATATGTTTGTGCATAAGGGTTTGAAATTTGATTTTGAAGTTCATTTGAACTAAATTTTGAACAACCAACGTTTTGACATTGTTTTAGATAAAATGATATGGATTTTAAACAAGTTATTTGAAAATCTAATTGGTTTTGACAAGTTATTTAGAAATTCAACTTTTTTTAGAAATTTGGGCAAATTCTTTTCAATTTTGGCAAAATTGAAAATTGTTCAAAATTGATTCTAGTTGGCACCATTGATTTGATCTAAAAATTTGAGAGTTTAAGTAATTTGGTTGGAAATTATATTTGTAAACTGATGATTTGATTTGTAAATAGTTGAAAATTGGAGTTTTAGTTCATGAACTTGAAGTTAATATGCAATCTTGGATCAAAATTTTGAACTTAGTTTAAAGTAAATTCGAAAATGAAGTTGACTTAAATAGTTGGTTTAGCTTGAAAAAATGGATCAATTGATCAAATTTGAAAATTGGTTTATTAAAAGATAGGAACTTTGAATTGAAATTGTATGAAGTTCTCTTTTAGAGAAGATTGTAAATTTTTCAAGTAAAGCTTTTTTTTGGAAAAATAGGGATTCCAATGTTTTATAGAAAAAATTTATGTTCCAAATATATTTATTGGCAAGATTGATAGGATTCTTGTATTTTCTTTTCAAAACTAAGTGAGATTCCAAATTCTTTGTTGCAATATAGCTCGGTCATGTTTTGTAACTTGAATTGGTTCACTTACTTTCTAGAGATGGTGCATGTGTGTGTGAATTAGATAAGTGAACACAGGCATGAATTAAGAAAATAAACTATATGCGTGCATACATTCTTCACTCTCACTAACTCTCCATGCATCTACACGTGTTAATTTTTTATTACAACATACATGCATTCATGAAATAAAGAGCAAATTTATATTAAATTGGATATGTAGTACAATGTCTAGGCTATACTTGGTATTGGATCAAGTATAACTACTACAATGCAGTCCATAAGCTTGACATAGATAAAATTCTTAAACTTGAAAGTGAAATCTGAAAATTGAATGAAAAATCCCAGTTTTAGAATGGGAAAAACGTGGAAAACCTCCAGTTCCTCATGTTAAAATGATTATAGAACAGACCATGTACTGATTTAATGGTTGCAAATTAAGAAATGTCTACTTTGGAGATCTGTCTTCAAAGTAAAATGTAATTTGATAGATTAAATCTTGAAATTGATGAAACATATATACATATTTTGAATATATACATCTATTTTTCCATTAAAGTACATGTTGGAATGCAAAACACATTTTAGAAGCAATGTTTACTCCATATTTGGTTTTAAATCTCAAGGCTATGCAAATTAGTATAGTATGTTGAGAGAATTTGACAAAATTTCTTTTGACGGTTTTGTGAATTTTATTTACAGCTTTTGGCTGAAATTTTGTGATGTATTAATTTGAAAACCAAACCAATTGCAAAATTGAAAAATGTGAAGTCGAAATCATGAATATCAGCCATATTAGAAGCTACTCTCTACAGTGCTGATTAGGCAAGACTAGGGATTCGGTCTAATTTCATAGACATTGACAAATTAGTAGCTTCCTTTGAGCTGAAACAAGTAGTTTAGGATCTCAAACTTGATGTTCCAAGATTCTTTGAAATATCAAATTCTAGGATTTAAAAATACATATATATACACTCAATCAGCCTGATTTCAAATTTTTAATTCGCTAAATCTTGTAGTTTTGAGCCATCAAGATTCAATATTGGAAGCAATCTCCTTTAGATTAGCTTAAGGATGTGACCCTTAACCTAATCTTGAAAGAATAATAGCCATTTTCATGTGAGATGATATATATATATATATACACACACACACATTCGTATATATACATAAATGTTGCTTTTTGAATTAAAAAGATTGACTAAAGGGCCACATAACACATGAACAGTGATAGTTTATGGCTGGGATTTTTACATCAAAGGGGTTGAAGGCATGGCTTCTAACCTCCTTGACCACCTCTCTCAAAAGAAGCTACAGAAAATTATGAGAAATATAGATTGAAATGGAAGAAGATCAGTGGATCATCTCAATCAATTATTCATTATGTAAGGGTGGATCTCATCTATTATAATGAATCTGTCCCTAATAAGCTTTTGAGAAGGGAAAATGCAGGCATTGGAACATTTAAATAAAAATTCTCTCATTTGGTGACTAACTCAACCAACCAGAAAAAGGGCAGTGGCAGTGGCGTTCTGGGAGCTGTGTCAGAGGTGGAGCCTGCTCAGGAAGAGCTTGCCGGTGGTGAGGTTTTTGTGGGCGGTGATAGGGTAGCTAGCATCCCAAGATTCACCAGAAAGCTCATTGGAGTGATGTGTGGGTTGCTGGAAGAGTGGCGCCTCTCATTGGGAGAAATCCACCTGTGGGTGGTAGAGATGCTACCGTGGATTGATAGCTATGGCAGTGTTTGGATGGGCAGTGGAATTCAGGCAATGGTCACCGGTTTCAAGTGGGGCACTGCCCCCATCCAAGTAGTTCAGAACAAGAAACGAGACAACATTAATGCAGGAATAAGAGAGAGAACGTAGAGGGTGCCATGTTGACATGGGACAATGTGATGCTGATGTGGTGCCAAGGTGGAAGGTGTGGGGGCTAACTGGGCGCTAGGCTAGAGCCTGCACAAAGAAAGGCCAGCTTAAGGAGCTAGCACCGCATGGACTGGCTGGGGCAGTGCCTTGAGTAAGTGACTGGGAGAGGAACACGGCCCTTGGTTTGGTTGGGCCAATAATGTCAACGTAGGTAGTCGATGGCAGAGAGTGTGTGTGTCCTAAGAAGCTAGCAGTTTGGGTCAAACCTCAGGTGGCATGTTGCTATAGTGGCTGGTCCACTGTGGCCAGCTCAGTCTGAGTCATCCTAGAAGCTGGGCTGATAGCCTAGGGCAGCAAATCAGCCCTCTAAGTGATCAAATGTGGTAAAAAATAAAAAGGATGAATTTGGATCATCTGGCATACCCATGCCATGTGGCAATCTCTGGGGTCTGCTAGTGGCATCCTTGGGCACTGGCTGGTCCTACATGGCATTGGGCAGGTCGGGCCCTAGCTATTAATTGGCCAGGTTGCCTTTATGCACCCCAACTTCCCTCCCTAGTTGGCAAAGGGCGCCAAGGTGGAGGGCATTAATAGTTCCATGCAGAATTTTGGGGGTGATGTCTTGTCCACTATGGAGGAGCCAGGAGGTCGACCTCTTGAGCGGCCCCATCTAGGCCAAACGGCCATATAGGTGAAGGTAAATTTTGAAATTCATGAGCACGCACATGCACAATCAGTGAACTCTAATACGAAGTTGCCAAAGATGGAGAGTTAAAACCACAGGAGAAACAAACATTTGTTTTCGATCAATGCTTAAATTGAAAGGGGTTGTATGGGATTCTAAATGTAAGTGAACATGAATAAATCACTCTCAATTCTATGTCCTAATGCACACAACACTATTAAATGGTTCTGAACCAAAGCACTCTACTTAGATGTTTGCACGAATCTTTAGCAACTATTTGGATTGACATCTCGCATAGTGTTCAAAATCAACTGTGATATTTTTTGCATATATGTACATTTATGCATTTGGATCTTGGTTTGGGATATGGTTGTGAGATTCAAATCATGATATCCATAGAAAATTTTAGATGATAGGTATGGCATGGATCTAAGATTCAGATCAAGATCTAAATCCATAGAAAGTTTCTACAAAATGGATCTTAAGAGATTTGGATTAGAATTCTAGACAATAGTTCGTAGATCTAAGAATGTTGATGTAAACATTGTAATTGATGCTTCAAATACCATAACATCAAGTATATCTAGCATATAGACTAAGTGCAAAATGACATTATTGCAGATGAAATTGTTGTTTTACCCTTGGGCATGGGTAAGAGATTTAAAATGAAAAGACTTTTTACCCTTGGGTGAAGATTTGGACCATCTATTATGTGCTTGAAATGATTTCAAGTTGGAGCTTTGACGATTTAATAATGACAAACTTGATGACGTTAAGTATATATGACATATAATCCTAGGTTCATATAGAAAATATGGATTAGAAAAAAATTGATTGGTTTACTCCTTGTGTAGATTTTGAACTCAAATAAGCATAAATCGTGGATTTGACTTTGCTTAAAGCTCTAGGAATCAAAGAAAGCCATAAACTAATGTATATGAGACATATGTCTTATGTTTGTGTAGAATAATATGGCTTAAAAGAAAATGACTGTTGTGTCCCTATGTGTAATTCTGATGCTCCGGGTGAGTTTGGCAAATCTGATTAGACCAGCCTATGTGCCTATTTCTAGATTGACTTTAGTTAAAATATTACTAAAAAACCCTCCAACATTCTTCTAAAAATCAAATTTTTTTCTAAAATATACAAGCTGTGAATGTCATACATATAAAGAGAAACATAGAAGGTTTTCAAAAATTAGGTTATGATCGTCATCTTCACTAGTTGAGTTGCGGGCCTTAGATCAGCCATTTACTGGTAAGGATATGTTGAAAGATCAGAAAGTTTTGCTCTGAGTTAACTGAATTAAGCTTGATAGATGTTTACAGAGTGTAGCAAGTATTATGAATGAATTCCGGACCTTCAATACTGAATTGAACTCAAATAGGGTCTGAATAAACTCAAACCCAAAAACTAAGAAAAGATAGATTCATACATGATAAATACGATTTTGGCTCAATTATAGCTCACTCTATTAGGTTGAGGTCAAATTCAGCTTAAATCCAAGAGAGAGAGAGAGAGAGAGAGAGAGAGAAAGAAAGAAAGAAAATGAACTTTAGGACCTTCCAAACTAAAATGAACTAAGATGGCTTCATAAGTGAACTCAAACCAAACTAAAAGAAGATAGATTTATACATGATAAACATGATACTAGCTCGGTTTCAGCTCACTCCACTAGGTTGAGCTCAAACGCCTTAAAAACAAAAAAGAGAGTGAAGTTCGGACCTTTGGAACAAAATTGAACTCAAACCAAGATGAATAAACTCAAACCAAACTGAGGGAGGATAAATTTATAAATGATAAATATGATTCTAGTTTGGTTTGAGCTAACTCAACTCAGTTGCACTATAACTTAATTCGAACAATGCTAAATAGGGGAGAGAGTGGCCCAGTGGAAATCTGCAAATAACTTTGAAACTCAAATGTGAGCTTGGTAACTCAAAGTAAGTAAAATAATAAATGTTTTCCACTAAAGCAAACCTATCCTGAATTTGGTTAGCCTTAATGATATATAGTCGAGCTAAAAATTGTAGTTCTCGGTTCTGGTAAGCTGACTTATAGTGAAAGCTGACTTAAACTGGTAAAAATGGTTGGTGAGATGACTTTAACTACTCTTAGAGACCTGTAGAGCTAAGAATTACCCGATTTATGTTTGTTTTAAATCATTACTAAGATTTCTAAGATTTTCTTACATTAAGGACAAAATGGTCATTTGACATGGTTGCGACAACTTAGGTGATCGAGTCTAGGTATTAGATGTCTAAATATGGTAAGTTTGACCCTGGTTTTCTATGGTGGGCTCCTACATTTGAAATCAATTTTTTAAAGCACAGTTCAAAACCTCCATGTATGAGGTAAAATGGTCATTTGGTCATGGTGAAAATTTTTGAGAGTTAAAAAGACTTCCTGATGTGCTTTTGAGGTTCAATTTGTGGGCATGCCAAATTTCACTAAAAGGTTACTCAATTTGCCTTTGGAAAATCAGATTTTCAAAAATTGACTAAATTGTATCTGTGTTCTCAAATTGAAAATTGGCATTCCATATCTCTCAAAAATCAGCTCAAAAGTTACTATGACAATGTCTAGATATGAACACTCCATAAGCGACTGAAAATCTTCAATGTGTGCTCAATCTAAAACAGAATTACTGAATTGAAAGCAAGAATAGTGAGTTCTTGCACTTAAGAATCTGATCGTAACTCAATTTGGTCTAACTCACTCGAATGAGTGGAAAATGATGATCATACATGAGGAAATGGGAAAAACAAGGTGTCATTTCTTAAAATGATTGTCCTAACACTAGAATTGAGACTTCAAAAATGGAAATGGAGCTGGAGATAATATGCTTATGCTGACGAGATCTTATCGTGGGTCTAGTCAAGTCTGCATGTGTTTTGATGGCAAGAAATGATTCAAAAATGAGGGAAATTATCTAGTTCTAGATCATTTCTGACCAAATGTAAGCTAATAAACTTGGTTGGGTGTTTCCATTGACTTATACAAATGGAAATAACCCCAATTGCTTAGTAATACAATTCTCAGGACTTCCATAGTTATTTGCAAAGCCAGAGAAAATGGATACAATGAGTTGATCGGGAGCAAAATGTTCATTTTCTATGTGATGATGACTTGAGTGATATGGGTAATGGAGTTAGATACCTATGATGTATGATTTGCTTTGGTGTAGTTCATGGCCCTTATATTTGAAATTCTTTTGGAAGAATCAGTTAAATATCCCATTTAAGAAGGGTAAAATAGTCATTTTTAACCAACTCTTAGCACAGTTTGGTTCATACTATAGAAAGGCTATAAACTAGGACAATTGGTATAACTAATGGCCTAATTAGACAACACCCAGAGAACCAGTAGTAGGTTCATTTGGGGTGATTCAACAGATGGGAGGCATGATCATGCAGTGAGGTGGTTCTCCCTGTGCTTACCTTTACAGGAGGATGGGGCTGGTTGGAAAGATTTGAGTTGCCTTAATAATGCTTGGATGTTCTAGTTGACACTCAAGGCCAAGTTAATGGGCTCCTTATGGTGCTACTTGTGTTGACAGAAGTATTTGTGCAACCATAGCCTTTGGTTGCAGGTCTCATGTGGGGATGGGAGGAAATTTCTCATCTTGTCTCTTAGAAAGTGATTAACGTCTGACCAGAACAGTTTGGTTGGGGTCTGCTGTGCTAATTTTTTCAATGTTTGGAACCTCCAACATCTGTGAACTATAAGCAGAAGCTGGTGGGGGTGATTCACTCATAGAATTCTTGGGATGTGGAAGGTTTTTGGGTCTTTGGATTCCTTTAGCCATGAGGAGTGTTCGTTTGGTAACAAATAGAGACACTTTGTTATGGTCTGATTCGGTTGTGAGTAGTCTGAAACTCTGAATTGAGTGTATATATATGAGCGCATTAAAGTGAAGATTGTGAGGATGTGAGGGGAGCCATAGTATATAGAAATGACTCAATGGAGTGCACAAAGTGGACATCGTATATTGCTATGAAAGGCAGCACTCTCACCCAAGATCGCATAGAAAATTTTGAAGTCCCCCCCTGCCAATCGGTGTCCTCTTTGTGAGAAGGAAGAGGAATTGATAGCCCATGTGTTCATTCATTGGTCTTTGGCGTGATCCATCAGGAAAGTCAACGGTTGCAAGTTTAATGTAATGGTGAAATTCAAACAGTCTACGATAGTCCTTATGAGTCCTGGTGCTGGGGCATTAAATTTAGCTAGAAGGGGATGGTGTTTATGCTTTCCAAAGGTTATCTGGAAGCTCTGGCTATGAAGGAATAAAGGAGTCCATGATGGGGATGTAGTGCAGAAATATGTTCAATGCAAACCTTTGTGGGAAGATTGTTAAACAATTGATGATAAATGCGTGTTGGGGGTTGGCGAGTAAGTAGGAGATTTTGGCTTGGTTGGATTCTGGCATTCATCATGATCCTTAGCCATCATTTGATGGTTTCAGTCTGATCATACACTCTGCCTGCAGATGTATTGGAGACTCTCATAAGGTAGGGTACTGGGTGAAAAAGCGTGGATGCGGGGTTTTTGATTCTGGAGTATGTTATATCCCAGTCAGACTATGTTAGGGTGCCAAGGAGATCTAAGTTGGAATTCTTTGTAGCCTACCATGATTTAATGGGGCGTTTGGCATTTCAGCAGCTCCCATAGGCTGAAGGGATGCATGGTTTCACTGCATGAAAGAGGTTAATTAAGTGCCTCATGGATCTGGGCATCATGTTCTTTCAAGGAAGATTTTTGTTCTGGTGCATTGCAATCCTACGTTTGAGGTAGTGAAAGTCTCGCATCGCGTCATTGATTTGCATTCTTCTGTTGAATGGTCGACTCCTTAAAGGTGTCCGTGTTGGTTATTTTTTCTGTACATTCTTTTAATTCTGTTGAACAAATTGAGAGACTGCTTCTCCCAGCCGTTTATTAAGCAAAGCAATTTTGAGCTCATATTTGAATCTAGGTTCCATTTGATAGTTTCAGATCTAAGAATCCGGAGTTGATTTTTAATACTTGGATCTTAGATCCAAGGATTTTAAAAATGTGGTTTCCAGTATGGGTGAACATGAAACCGCTCGCCTTCTATATTGCACAACTCGAGCTCGAATCAAGTTATATAATGTCAACTCGAGCTCGGCTCAATCAAGCGTGTCAGAGCTTGAGCTCATTTAACTAGTATATAAGTGTGTCGTTTATATGCTATGGCAAAATGTGGCAGCAAGCATGCTGCTGCTATGGAAGAGATGAAGCAGAGTATATGCAGAAAAAGAGAAATCATATGAGATATTTGGATTTTAAGTTTTGGGTTTTCAAGGAACTCTCGCTCATGCTCAGCGCTGAATGAAGGTTTCAGATCGCTTGCTGGAACGAGGTCTTCATGAACCTGAAAGCCCTCGCTCCAGCGCCACCCTTTGCTGGGCGAGGGTTTCTGATTAATCTGAAACCCCTTGCTGTGTGAGGTTTTCAGATTGATTTCAAACCCTTTGGTTTGCTGAGCAAGGGTTTCAACCCTCACTCGTTCCGAACGCGGGTGTTTTGAAACCCTCGCTTGTTGGAGCAAGGTTTTGAAGAAAGAAACCCTTGCTCCAGCGAATGAGGGTTTTCAATTCCGAAGCTCCAGTGAATGAGGGTTTCATCCCTCACTCGCTGCGAGCGAAGGTGTTCTGAAACCACGTTTGTTGTTGCAAGGGTTTTGAAGAAACCCTTGCTCCAATGAGCGACCCTCGACTTAGAGTTAGAGAGAGGGAGAGGGAGAGAGAGGTGTACCTTGACAGGCTTTGCAGCAGCAAATGAGAAGGGCAATGGTGGTATTGGGTATTTGGATGAGATGCTTTTCATTTGGATGAGGCATTGAAGAAGAAAGAGAAGGGAGAGAACCACGGGATGGCATGAAACATGAAATGGAAAAAACAGAATAACTACTACTTTTGCTCGAGGTGAGTCGAGCTTAAAATATTCGAGTTCAATGAATTTGAACTCGGCTTGACTAAAAAAAGAGTTGAAAAATGAGCTCGAGTTTGGCTCGTTCGTTAAAATAGTTGGCTCAAACTCGATTTTGAGTCGAGGTTTAACGAGCTGTGCTCAGCTTTTTGTTCACCCTCTATAAACCGTGTTTGGTAATGCAAAGCTTGCATCCTCGTCCTCTCTATCTCTCTCGGCCCTGACCATGGCAGTGTCACTTTTTTTTCCCGATCTCCTTGTCATCATAAGCAAAGGGCATCTTCTATGGCTGAGCTCTCTCTTTTCAGTGGTGGTGGCTGTTTTTTTCTTTTTTTTACTGATCTCCTCTTCATCATCACAGAGGAAGGGCATCTTTTGTGGGTGAGTACTCTCTTTTCAAGTGTCTACAGATATACTCGGAGATGGTCAGGCAAGTCATCTCCCTCCCCTCTCCCCCTCTCCCTCCCTCCCTCCGTCTATCCCTCTCCCTCTCCCCCCCTCTATACCTCTCCCTCCCTCCCTCTCCTTCTCTCCCTCTCTGTCTGAAATCATCAACAGTGCCGATGGTTTTTATTTGAAATCCTCAGGCTCATCAAAAGTGATGAAGTTCCCTGCACTTAGGAGTGTTAAAGGTAGTGTCTAAAGAGGGATTGGAGCTCTCATCTCCATCGACTGAGCTTCAACATCTTTCTCCCTCTCAAAAAGCTATTTCTGAAACCATTGCATTGCCAACAGTTTATTTTCGTAGTGTTCTTTGGTGGAGAGAAAGGGCCATGGACAGTCGATAGTTACAATTGCTTTTTGAAAGATTTTGAGAATCATATCTTCTAGTTGGTTTTAGGTGGAGAGAAAGGGCCATGGTAGGAGATGGGTCGATAATGTGAGATCCGCGCAAGTGATCAGATGGGGGTGGCTCGATTTCTAATCCTTGGATTTCACTCCACATAGATTTGAAATTTGTGGATTAGAGATGCACGGTTTGTTTTGTCGTGGAACTTCTGAGTAGATCCAACCATGGCCGAATCTCGTCTCAATCATCATTTGTCTGGCTGAGTGCTATGAAACAAGTCCGCGGTAGTTCAAAACTATCCAAAATCACCTACTCGATTGACAGGCATAGCTTTAGTAGCTGCTTTATCTTCCTGAAGTCGTGTGGACCAGAAATTAATTAACAAATAGGAAGCAAGACCTTCCGACCCAACAGACCAATGAGACTATCCAATCCAATGGGCTTTGCGGGACGCTCATGCTGGACGCCTGACTTAACTAGAGCTCGACTTGAGCAGTAGCTCATGCAGGAAAGTTCGACACCTCTCGTGCTTGACTCCAATCCAGAAGTTCTCGCGAAGAGAAGAAAATGCTGCCCTCTGTCTTTGACCACTTTGCGAAACAGAAAACCCCTCTAACACGGCCCGACCCTTCCACGAAAACTTTTCTTGAATCTATGTCTTCAAAGCCTTTGTTTCGGAAGCCAAGCATTGGGAACCCCAATTTTGATCTTCGGAGAACGGGAGCTATGGAGAGGTTCCAATGCAATGTTTGTTGTTTCAAGCTCTTCATCGAAGTTTCCGTCGATACATCCTTCTCTGCCAAAAGGACCTTTCTCTGACACAGGTCTCCGGTTGAGCACGTGGAATCCACTCACCATCTTTTTCCATTCGTGGAAGAGACCTGAAAACTGTTCGGCCATTTTCGCTCGGTCCTCTCGTAGCCTTGTAGCATTGGAAAGTACTGGGTAAACTAGTGCTTCTTCAACCAGATCTAGGGCTGGATACCAATAATTGTATGTCACTAGTACTTTTGAAAAGACAAAACAAAATAGCAATTTTTTAGGAATTCGGGCCAGCACGAGTGATCCTCGAGTCTGTGTTTACCTCCGAACGAAGGGCTTGAGTTCCCGAAGTCTCATGTTCTATCTTTTTCTTTTGGCAAGGTGGTGCGTGCTATCAGCTCGGGAAACAGCTATGTGATAGTACAGGAAAGCCGGTCATCCAAGCTGCAAGGGAGGATGATTTGGTAGGCCCTTCCGCCAGTTCTCCATACCAGCTTCTTCTACATATATCGCAGTTGAAGCGCCTCAAGGCTCCAAGATCCAAAGTAATCAAACACAGCCTAAGGTTTCTCATGTGGATCTAATTTGAACTAAATTCCTTCTATTTTGAACAAAGTTTTGACTATGAAAATGTGATGCAATTCTTGATTCATGGTAATTGGCTTCCGCACCTTTTATAGTAATAACACAAACTTATTTGTAGATTCTTTGTTGGGGTCTTCTTTTTGTGAACGATTTCAAATTAATACGATCTTATGCAATTTATCTAAGGACTGTGTTTTTTAATTTAAATGGCAAAATGAAGGCAGGAAGTAAATTCCTATTTAAAAAGTGAAATGTTAGCTGAAGTCATAAAAGTAATTTGTGATATGAGGATCATATTAAAACAAAGAAATCAGCTTGGCTCCCCATATTAGTGGATTTGGATTGAAATCCGTATTTGATAGTTTTTATGAAAAGCATGTTATTTAAAAATAGATGTGGTCCACTTTTAAAATTATAGAAAGGTAGGCTTGGAAATGAATTTTTTTGGAATTTATTGAAAGCACCAAAACATTTTTCTTTGAAAAATGCTTTGCTTTAGTTTTTTGTCAAATGCAATAAATGAACGTGTTTGACACATAATTACCGACAAACATTTGATTCAGAGAATATCTTTAATAAACAGGCAACGGCAAAATTATTTAGGAGAAATTAAATGGTCTTTCCAAATTCTCCGGTCTTTTACAGAATGTGATGTGTTGGCATACTTAACACATTTTTTTCACTTTGAATCAATTCATTTTTAGAAATAAAATTACGAATCATTTAATTCCATATTTTTAATTTTCCTTTTTTTGATGATCCACTAAGTTATTTTATCATTGATTTTCTTTGTCTACTTTGAACGATTAAATTTAAACTATTAAAATACATTTTGTAAAAATATATTTCTATCACTTGACATGATAAATTTAGGTCGAAGAATGGGTCATGTTATTAATTATTAATATCTTCCACATCAGCGGATGTGTGTTGAATCAGCCATCTTGCCAATACGATGCAAGGCTAATAATTATCATGTTTCTTCTTTTGTCATATTTAAAATCAATGAAATTAGTTTGAATTATTCTTAATTCAAGAATTTTAAAATAAGGTGACCGACAGATACGTCCCATGTATTCAAAGGAACACCATCCATGGAAAACGATTGGATATTTCAACACATGGAGCATAGTAGTTACCTTATCTACCTCTAGCTACCCATTTTTATATGGATTTGGTATTTACTGATGAAGTCAAATAACAATAACCCCAATAAATTGTGACATTATATTTGGCCTTGGGGAAAAAACAGCTATAAAATCTGCTCTGGCCAATACTGACAAAGCACTAAGCTAAACTTTACCCAATGCCTATACATATGTCATTGATAATTTCCATATTGCACTTTCCATCCTTCAAGCTACAGTAAAAGAAGAATGAAGACATTCTTACCTCAATAATTTGCAAGGAAGAAAATCCAAACATCTTAAGTCCATCAAGACTTCCCAGGAGTTGCAATGGTGGCAGGTTCTGCACTTCGAGGCCTTGTAACTTTTCTATTTCTACATTAAGCCTCTGACACACCAAGTCCCAGCACTTTCTAGGAGAAGCATGCATAAAGACTTCAGTTGGATTGTCCTCAACTGTAACCTGTCATATTACATTCACAAGTATATAAATTTCAAGAAACGACCACCAACAGTAATCAAAATAATGTTTACCTAAATAGGGTTATGGCAGTCAAAATATAGGACATGGAACTTGAGAAAGGAAGGAAAATCTTGATGAAAATCAGAGGCCTAATTAATCAACAAATACATTCAGATTCAAGCTTCCATTGGTCTAGCCAAAAAAGAGCTGGGTTCTATCCAAAACTTGGTATAATTAATGAAGGGATAAGGTTTACCTAGCAAAATTATTTATAGAATCATGGCAGTTGGATAAATACAGAGCTGCTACTTTGAATAGTTACTCCCAATTCCAAACCTGAATACAGATTCAATAGCTTGGATGAGTCTGTGAACATGTCAAGCATTAACCAAGCTGGTATATGGTGCTCTCATTGTGAACATAGAAAAAGTGGTTCCCATAGATAACTCCATTAAAGGTTAAGAAGACAATGTCACCATTTCCTTAGTGATAAGCCTTAAAAAATGTGATGCCTTAATTAGTTTAGCAATCAAATAAGTTGCCAGCTTACCTTAAACATGAGCCCAAGCAGTCCAACATCAAATACTTTCGAGGTATAGCTACAAATTTGTGTTGGATCAAGTATATCAAAGAACATGACACAACTCTTATATCCTACAGAAAGTTGGCAACAGTGACCCTTTATCATCAACATATATTAACTCAAAAGGTGAACCAAGGACATCATTGGAGCACAAGAAAACATAAGCATACCTTTAGGAAATATGGCTTCCTTACTGCACCTAGCTTCGAGGAACAATAGAGCCAATTTCTATTGCACAGGTTCATGCAATGACTTTTTCAATATGAAAGGTACAGTATCCGATCCAGAGCTGGACACACAGCCACAGTTGAATTGGATTTGTTTTCATTCATTATAGTACATGTGCATGAAAGTAGTTTCTTTGATATGCACTTTATCTAATGATCACAAGAAGATGGATTCAAAAGCTGCAGATTGACTCAAAGAGTTTTTGCTTTACAACATGCACCTTCTCAAGACTGCCATCTATAAGAAGTGAACTGGATTTTGCATTCATTG